>NW_026125973.1:0-79589 GCF_943737965.1 Phodopus roborovskii | reverse complement strand
AAGAGGATGCGGAGGAGTTAATTTTATTTTCAATGAAGGGAAAAGGATTACATTAAAGGCGATTAATTGTATTGTTTCCGTTCTAGAAATTAGAAAACTGAAACATAGAAAACAGGTTTAAAATACTCATCATTGTACTTGAATGGCACAATGATGCTTTCGTTTTCATGCTTATGTCATTATAGGCAAGTTGTAGCTTGAGAGACTGGTAAATGTGTAGAACTCAAATCTGCTTTGTTTTTGTGAGAAACTCAGTGAGGCTGTAAGGTTACCTCATCGGTGGGTATACTCCTTTAAGCCTGTGGGAGGGGCACTAGAATGTGACAGAATGTTGGTTCATAAATGTTGCCTGGCAACCCTGTTGCATTCTGTATCCTGGTATCATTGGCCAAGGACCAGAGAGCAGCTTCGAGAAAGTGTTATCATGGGACATTACAGTCTCCCAAGGTAACTATCTCCTAAAACTTTTAATGACAACATTTGACTCGCCTAAACAAGTCATAGCCACAACTCTGGAGGTGTTTCTACAGCTTTTACTGGTTACCAAATTCAAGATTACCCAGTCATCAGAGAACGTAGTCTGTGGAGAAACAGTTCAAAGTCTTCTGTTTATGAATACTCTAGCTCCTAAGAAGTCAAACTATGGAACAAAAGACAAATAAGACTCACAATTATTCATCAAAGGTGAGTTGCCATTGTTGACTTCCTTCAGGAAGGTGAAAATCCATTTGTTAGAGTAGACTTTGTGATTATTGGATTTCAGTCCATCTCTTTTGAGGCAGCTGCCCAACATTAAATATGTGATATCTTCTAAAAATGCTGCATACAGAATGACAGTTCAGCATTTTAAACATGTTACTACTCTGCTCTGCGATTAAATAAGGGATGAACCTGGGAGTTTCCCACAATCATGTGGGAGTCAACAGAGAGTCAATTGTGTGGAGTATGGCAGAGCATTTCATCCTCTGATTATTTTGTTATTTGATTATTAAAATAGGACATTAGATAATCCATGATCAGTAGATTGTTGTGATGCAGTATGGGAGGAAATTATTATAGACCATCTTATCATCAATTATGTAGTTAAAATATTTAAATTAATCATGACTGCATAGTTCATGAGCCTGGTTTGGAGCCACCTTAGAGAAGTGGATGATGTTACATGAACTCATTATTTGATTATTTAATAGTATAAAACAATGATTATATCGTCCATGACACCTGGAATCTGGTGCCACGGATCATCTAATTACATAATTAATGAATGTAAATTGACAATCTGTGTTAATCCCCAAGGTAATGTAAATATTTGTATAGTTATGTAAACAACAATCCCCATTCCATGAAGAGACCTGTAAAGAGACCTACTTGTGGAGATAATGTGCAATATCTTCACATTGTATGATTCATTGACTCAGTTGATGATGATGACATCCTTCATGACTGGAGTCTGGCCATGCTTCCCTGCCAGTAGAATGCTACATCCACTATTTATTGTGACAGTTAGCTATTAGTGACTTATTTCATTCTTTAAATTATGTAAACGACAGACACTGCCATCACCGATTACGGTTAGGGTGCAAAAATCTGTCAGGGACAAGGTTAGGAAAGTTGGAGACATGGGCAGAGCATTTGCTGAATGATCTATGCATCTTCCAGAGTACTAGGGATGCTGGGTGATTGAGTCCTGAAGGTTGCACGGTGCCCTCTGAGAAGTACAAGGACTTCACCAAGGCCGGCACCGTGGTCTGGCTGTTGACTACCTGTTCTTCCTCTACATCTTCACATCGGTTGTGATCTACCATGAGAAGAAGGAGTGGCACTAGGAGGTCTGTATCATCACTGAGACCTGGCATAAGTATGACGACTCACAAGACAGAAGAACATCTCTCCCTCATCTATGATATTGAAGCCCCTGCTGCAGCCATCTTTTCAGCTGTTATCAACATTGTGGCTACTACTGCTACGCCAGGATTGGGCCCACTATCAAATGTCCTGCCGAACCACAACAGACATTCAGGCACTTGTGATGAGGTCAGGCCAACAGAATTCATAAGGCAAGACAGTATGGTTATCTGACGATTAACTGATGGCCTGTTAAAAATGCGTGATGACAGCATACAGTTTCATACCTGGCAAGTAAGCCCAGGAATTTATGACACTAAAAAATGTCAACGGCTTACATATTTAAAGATGTAATTATTAAATTTTTTCATTATATAATCTGTGATCCCTGAAGATTGGCGCCACCTCGTGTGACTCAAGTGTGACAGACCATCTAACTATCTGATTATTTCATTATTCAAATCTGTCTTTTTCTACTGAAGGGAGAATGGAGTCTGTATCCACCTTGTTGGTGTTAAATTGTATCTTTTGAATTCTTTCATTCTTTCTTTCTTTCATTCTTTCTTCCTTTCTTTATTGAAATCAATGTTGATATCATTATTTTATCTCTCTAGGGGTGAATTATGAGAAACTATCTCTTTATTCATTCATTTTTTTGTTCAAATCCCTGATTAAGTACTCAATGTCTCTTCAGTAATGAGCAACCATTTAGGCTTCACGAATAAAACACCATCCACTTATTTAATTTGTGTTCATTTAATTATGAAAATCTGTCTTTACCTATTCAGAGATCACTGGGGTTTTGAGCCTCCTTTGGGGAGATCGTTGTAACAGACCATCACGTCATCTAATACTACACTTACTTCTTTAACTTTTAAGCTAGGAAATTAAGTAATAATTCATCATTTTATTTACGTATTTCAAATACAGTTAACGTTATGGTACATTAGTCCCGTTTGGAGTCAGATTTTGGTAGTTGAAGATGTAATATCATCTCATTACTTCATCATTTAGCTATGTAAATAGATCTTTACATCAGCGATAGGTTTAGGACTTTGGTGCCATCTCATCAGTGTTAATATAAAAGGCCCACTAATTAATTTTCTATTGAATTTTTTAAAAACATCATGATTCCAGTAAGAGATCAGTCTGACTACTCGATGTGGGATTTAATTATGCACCACCATGTAATTTTTCAGTCATTTTTCATTATATAATAATTATTAAAATCGATGAAGATGTTGTTCTTCTTGACTGGACTCGGGTCAAAACTCCATGGGAGTTAATCACGTGGCATTATTGAATTATCTAAGTACTACTTCCTTGACAATCACTGGAGTTTGGTTCCATCTTTTGAAAGTTAAATATGGAGGACTATCCAATTATTAACTTATTTGATTGCGTAAGTAATGATGGTGCCATCCGTCATTTGGCTGCTGTGGCACTGACACAGCAGGAGATCGGTACCAGAAGCAGTGGCCAGAGAATGTGATACACTGCCTTATAAGGTGATTACTGATGACGCAATAGTAAATTTTTAACTATCGAATGATTACACGATTTTAAAAAAATAAAACTGTACTGTTGCGCATCATCAGTTTCTGACAGGTTGCACCAGAACTGACCCATTAAGGACACAGTGACCCCCGATTTTAAAAATGGAATAAGAGAATAATCCCTGATTAGGGAATCTCATCTAATGAACTCTGTCGGGCTGTTAACATGACCCACCACCAGCAATAATTCACTCTACATAACCATATTAGAAAACAGGGTACAGGACTTAATAGAAAACAGTCAGTTGAGGAATCCAAAATGACTGAAAGAAACAGAAGACACTGCTCAAAATCCTTAATCATCAGCCTAATGCAAATCTAAACAACTCTGAGAAACCGTGGGATCAAGCTCCTCTAAAGGTAAGAGGATGCGGAGGAGTTAATTTTATTTTCAATGAAGGGAAAAGGATTACATTAGAGGCGATTAATTGTATTGTTTCCTTTCTAGAAATTAGAAAACTGAAGCATAGAAAACAGGTTTAAAATACTCATCATTGTACTTGAATGGCACAATGATGCTTTCGTTTTCATGCTTATGTCACTATAGGCAAGTTGTAGCTTGAGAGACTGGTAAATGTGTAGAACTCAAATCTGCTTTGTTTTTGTGAGAAACTCAGTGAGGCTGTAAGGTTACCTCATCGGTGGGTATACTCCTTTAAGCCTGTGGGAGGGGCACTAGAATGTGACAGAATGTTGGTTCATAAATGTTGCCTGGCAACCCTGTTGCATTCTGTATCCTGGTATCATTGGCCAAGGACCAGAGAGCAGCTTCGAGAAAGTGTTATCATGGGACATTACAGTCTCCCAAGGTAACTATCTCCTAAAACTTTTAATGACAACATTTGACTCGCCTAAACAAGTCATAGCCACACCTCTGGAGGTGTTTCTACAGCTTTTACTGGTTACCAAATTCAAGATTACCCAGTCATCAGAGAACGTAGTCTGTGGAGAAACAGTTTAAAGTCTTCTGTTTATGAATACTCTAGCTCCTAAGAAGTCAAACTATGGAACAAAAGACAAATAAGACTCACAATTATTCATCAAAAGGTGAGTTGCCATTGTTGACTTCCTTCAGGAAAGTGATAATCCATTTGTTAGAGTAGACTTTGTGATTATTGGATTTCAGTCCATCTCTTTTGAGGCAGCTGCCCAACATTAAATATGTGATATCTTCTAAAAATGCTGCATACAGAATGACAGTTCAGCATTTTAAACATGTTACTACTCTGCTCTGCGATTAAATAAGAGATGAACCTGGGAGTTTCCCACAATCATGTGGGAGTCAACAGAGAGTCAATTGTGTGGAGTATGGCAGAGCATTTCATTCTCTGATTATTTTGTTATTTGATTATTAAAATAGGACATTAGATAATCCATGATCAGTAGATTGTTGTGATGCAGTGTGGGAGGAAATTATTATAGACCATCTTATCATCAATTATGTAGTTAAAATATTTAAATTAATCATGACTGCATAGTTCATGAGCCTGGTTTGGAGCCACCTTAGGGAAGTGGATGATGTTACATGAACTCATTATTTGATTATTTAATTGTATAAAACAATGATTATATCGCCCATAACACCTGGAATCTGGTGCCACGGATCATCTAATTACATAATTAATGAATGTAAATTGACAATCTGTGTTAATCCCCAAGGTAATGTAAATATTTGTATAGTTATTTAAACAACAATCCCCCATTCCATGAAGAGACCTATAAAGCTCCTACTTGTGGAGATAATGTGCAATATCTTCACATTGTATGATTCATTGACTCAATTGATGATGATGACATCCTTCATGACTGGAGTCTGGCCATGCTTCCCTGCCAGTAGAATGCTACATCCACTATTTATTGTGACAGTTAGCTATTAGTGACTTATTTCATTCTTTAAATTATGTAAACGATAGACACTGCCATCACCGATTACGGTTAGGGTGCAAAAATCTGTCAGGGACAAGGTTAGGAAAGTTGTAGACATGGGCATAGCATTTTCTGAATGATCTATGCATCTTCCAGAGTACGAGGGATGCTGGGTGATTGAGTCCTGAAGGTTGCACGGTGCCCTCTGAGAAATACAAGGACTTCACCAAGGCCGGCACGGTGGTCTGGGTGTTGACTACCTGCTCTTCCTCCACATCTTCACATCGGTTGTGATATACCATGAGAAGAAGGAGTGGCACTAGGAGATCGGCACCATCACCGAGACCTGGCAAAGGGATGACGACTCAGAAGACAGAAGAACATCACTCTCTCGGCTATGCTGGTGATAGACCTGCTGCAGCCATCTTTTCAGCTGTTATCAACATTATGGCTACTAATGCTATGCCAGGATTGGGCCCACTATCAAATGTCCTGCCGAACCTCAACAGACATTCAGGCGCTTGTGATGAGGTCAGGTAAACAGAATTCATCAGGCAAGACAGTATGATTATCTGACGATTAACTGATGGCATTTTAAAATTGTGTGATGACAGCATACAGTTTCATACCTGGCAAGTCTGCCCAGGAATTGATGTTACAAAAAAAGGTTAACGGCTTACATATTTAAAGATGTAATTATTAAATTCTTTCATTATATAATCTGTGATCCCTGAAGTTTGGTGCCACCTTGTGTGACTCAAGTGTGACAGACTATCTAAATATCTGATTATTTCATTCTTCAAATCGGTCTTTTTCTACTCCAGGAAGAGTGTAGTCTTGATCCACCATGTTGGTGTTAAATTGTATCTTGTGAATTCTTTCTTTCTTTCTTCCTTTCCTTATTTAAATCAATGTTGATATCATTTTTTTACCTCTCTAAGGGTGAATTATGAGAAACTTTCTCTTTATTCATTCATTTTTTGTTCAAATCTAAGATTAAGAACACAATGTCTATTCAGTATTGAGCAATCATTTAGGCTTCACGCATAAAACACCATCCACTTGTTTAATGTTTATTCATTTAATTATGAAAATCTGTCATTATGTATTCAGTGATCACTGGAGTTTTGAGCCTCCTTAGGGGAGACCGTTGTACCAGACCATCACATAATCTAATACTACACTTGCTTCTTTAACTGATAAACTAGGAAATTAGGTAATAATTCATCATTTAATTGACATATTTACAATACAGGTAATGTTATGGACCATAAGTCCCTTTTGGAGTCAGATTGTGGGAGTTGATGATGTAATATCATCTCATTACTTCATCATTTAGCTGTGTAAATAGATCTTTATATCAGCGATAGGTTTAGGACTTTGTTGCCATCTCGTCAGTGTTACTATAAAAGGCCCACTAATTAATTATCAATTTAATTTTATAAAAACATCATTATTCCAGGAAGAGATCATTCTGACTACTCCATGTGGGATTTAAGTGTGCACCACCATGTCATTTTTCAATCATTTTTCATTATATATTAATTATTTAAATCGATGAAGATGTTGTTCTTCTTGACGGGAGTCGGGCCATTCCTCCATGGGAGTTAATCACGTGGCATTATTTAATCGTCTAAGTACTACTTCCTTGACAATCACTGGAGTATGGTTCCATCTTTTGAAAGTTAAGTATGGAGGACTATCCAATTTTTAACTTACTTGATTGAGTAAGTAATGATGGTGTCATCCCTCATGTGGCTGTTGTGGGATTGACAGAGCAGGAGAACGGTACCAGAAGCAGTGCCCAGAGAATGGGGGACACTGCCTTATGCAGTGATTACTGATTAAGTAATAGTAGATTTTTAACAATCGAATGATTACATGAAACTGTACTGTTTCGCATCATCAGTTTCTGAGAGGTTGCAACAGAACTGACCCATGAAGGACACAGTGACCACCTATTTTAAAAATGGAATAACTGAATAATCTCCTGATCAGGGAATCTCATCTAATGAACTCTGTCGGGCTGATAACATGACACACCACCGACAATTAATCACTCTAAATAACCATATTAGAAAGCAGGATAGAGGACTTAATAGAGAAAAGTCAATTGAGGAATCCAAAATGACTGAAAGAAACAGAAGACACTGCTCAAAATCCTTAATCATCAGCCTAATGCAAATCTACACAACTCTGAGAAACCATGGGATCAAGCTCCTCTAAAGGTAAGAGGATGAAGAGGAGTTTATTTTATTTTCAAGAAAGGGAAAAGGATTATGGTTGAGGCAATTAATTTTATTGTTTCTTTTCTAGAAATTAGAAAATTGCAGCATAAAAAACAGGTTCAAAATACTCATCATTGTACTTGAATGGCATAATGATGCTTTCATTGCCATGCCTATGTCACTATAGGCATTTTGTAGCTTGAGAGATGGGTATATATGTAAAACTCAAAAGAAAGAGCCCTGCTTTGTGTTTGTGAGAAACTCAGTGGTGTGGTAAGGTTAGTTCATCGGTGGGTATGCTCCTTTTAGCATGTGGGAGGGGCACTAGAATGTGACAGAATGTTGGTTCATAAATGTTGCCTGGCAACCCTCCTTGCATTCTGTATCCTGGTATCATGGGCCAAGGACCAGAGAGCAGCTTCGAGAAAGAATTGTCATGGGACATTACAGTCTCCCAAGATAACTATCTCCAAAAACTTTCAATGACAGCATTTGATTCGCCTAACCAAGTCACAGCCAAATCTCTGGAAGTTTGCCTACAGCTTTTACTGGTTAACAATTCAAGATTACCTAATCATGAGAGAACATCGTCTGTGGACAAACAGTTCAAAGTCTTCTGTTTATGAATTCTCTCTCCTAACAAGTAATATTATGGACACAAAGATAATAAGACTCACATTTATTCATCAAAAGGTGAGTTTGCCATTGTTGACTTCCTTCAGGATTGTGATAATCCGTTTGTTAGAGTGGACTTAGTGATTATTGGATTTCAGTCCATCTCTTTTGAGGCAGCCGCCCAACATTAAATATGTGATATCTTCTAAAAACCCTGCATACACAATGACAGTTCAGCATTTAAACATGTTCCTACTCTGCTCTGCGATTAAATAAGAGATGAACCTGGGAGTTTCCCACAATCATGTGGGAGTCAACAGAGAGGCAATTGTGTGGAGCATGGCAGACCATTTCATCCTCTCATTATGTTGTTATTTGATTATTAAAATAGGACACTAGATAATCCATGATCAGTGGATTGCGGTGACGCGATGTGGGAGGCAATTATTATAGACCATCTTAATATCAATTATGTAGTTAAAATATTTAAATTAATCACGACAGCATCGTTCATGAGCCTGGTTTGGAGCCACCTTAGGAAAGTGGATTATGTTACATGAACTCATTATTTGATTATGTAATTAGGTAAAACAATGATTAAATCGTCCATGACACCTGATCTGGTGCCACAGATCATCTAATTACATAATTAATGAATTTAAATTGACAATCTGTGTTAATCCCCAAGATAATGTAAACATTTGTATACTCATGTAGACAACAATCCTCCATTCCATGAAGAGACCTGTAAAGCTCCCTCTTGTGGAGATAATGTGCAATATCATCACATTTTATGATTCATTGACTCCATGATGATGACATCCTTCATGACTGGAGTCTGGCCATACGTCCCTGCCAGTTAAATACTACATCACCTCTTTATTGTGACAGTTAGCTATCACTGACTTATTTAATTCTGTAAATTACTTAAACGACAGACAATGCCAACACCTATCATTTTTAGGTTGCAAATATCTGTCAGCGACAATTTAGGAAACTTGTAGACATGGGCAGAGCATGTTCTGAATGTCTATGCGTCTTCCAGACCACTAGGAATGCTGGAGAACAGAGTCTGGGAGATTGCTTGGTGCCCTCCGAGAAGTAAAAGAACTTTACCAAGGTCTGCATGGGGGTCTGGGTTTTGACTACTTGCTCTTCCTCCACATCTTCACATCGGTTGTGGTCTACGTCTAGAAGATGTAGTGGCACTAGCAGGTCGGCACCATCACCGAGACCTGGCAAAAGGATGACGACTCAGAACACGGAAGAACATCTCTCTCTCAGCTATGATGTTGATGCCCCTGCTGCAGCCACCTTTTCAGCTGATATCAACATTTTGGCTACTACTGGTATGCCAGGAATGGGCCAATTACATCAGGTCCTGCCGCAACACAACAGAGATTCAGGCACCGGTGAGGATGTCAGGCCAACAGAATTCACCAGGCAAGAAAGTATGATTATCTGACGATTAACTGATGGAATATTAAAAATCCGTGATGACAGCATCCGATTTCATATCTGGCATGTCTGCCCAGGAATTGATGATACGAAAAAGTTCAACGACTTAGATATGTAAAGATGTAATCATTAAATTGTTTCATTATATAATCTGTGAACCCTGAAGTGTGGTGCCACCTTGTGTGACTCAAGTGTGACAGACGATCTAACAATCTTATGCTTTCATTATTTAAATCTGCCTTTTTCTACTCCAGGAAGAGTGGAGTCTGGAGCCCCCTTGTTGGTGTTAAAATGTCTCTTGTGGTTTCATTATTTATTCCTTTCCTATTAAAATCAATGGTGATCTCATTTTGTTATCTCTCTAGGGGTGAATTATGAGAAATTATCTTTTCAAACATTCATTTTGTCGTTCAAATGTATGATTAAGAACTCAAGGACTCTTCAGTATTGATCAATCTTTGGGTTTGGCATATAAAACACCATCCACGAGTTTAATGTTTATTCATTGAATTATGAAAATCTGTCATTATGTATTCACTTACCAGTGAAGATTTTAGCCTCCTTAGGGGAGTCCATCGTGCCAGAACATAGATAGCATCATCTAATAGTACACTTACTTATTTACCGGTTAAACTAGGAAATTAAATAATAATTCATCACTTAATTAACGTATTTGAAATACAGGTAATGTTATGGACCCTAAGTCCCTTTTGGAGTCTGATTTTGTGAGTATACGATGTAATATCCTCTCATTACTTCATCATTTAGCTCTGTAAATAGGTCATTACATCAGCGATAGTTTTAGGACTTTGGTGACATCTCGTCAGTGTTAGTATAAAGTGCCAGCTAATTAATTATCAATTTAATTTTACAAAAAAAATCACTATTCCAGGAAGAGACCAGTCTGACTACTCCATGTGGGATTTAAGTATGCACCACCATGACATTACTCAATCATTTTTCATTATATATTAATTATTTGAATCGATGAAGATGTTGTTCTTCTTGACTGGAGTAGGGCCATTCCTCCATGGGAGTTAATCATGTGGCAGTATTTAATCATCTAAGTACTCCTTCTTTGACAATCACTGGGGTTTGGTTCCATCTTATGAATGTTGAGTATGGAGGACTATTCAATTATGAACTTACTTGATTGCGTAAGTAATGATGGTGTCGTCCGTCATGTGGCTGCAGTGGGATTGACACAGGAGGAGATCGGTACCAGAAGCAGTGCCCAGAGAATGGGGGACACTGCCTCATACAGTGATTACTGATTACGCAGTAGTACATTTTTAACAATCGAATGATTACACGATTTTTAAAAATCTGTACTGTTTCACATCATCAGTTTCTGAGAGGTTGTAATAGAACTGACCCATGAAGGAAACAGTGACCACCGATTTTAAAACTGGAATAACTGTATGATCTCCTGATCAGGGAATCTCATCGAATGACCTCTGTCGGGCCGATAACATGACACACCCACCAACAATAAATAACTCTAAATAACCATCTTAGAAAGCTGGGTACAGGAATTAATAGAGAACAGTCTATTGAGAAATCCAAAATGACTGAAAGAAACATAAGACACTGCTCAAAATCCTTAATCATCAGCCTAAAGCAAATCTACACAACTCTGAGAAACCATGGGATCAAGCTCCTCTAATGGTAAGAGCATGAAGAGGAGTTTATTTTATTTTCAATAAAGAGAAAAGGATTATGGTAGAGGCGATTAACTGTATTGTTTCCATTCTAGAAATTAGCAAATTGAAGCATAGAAAACAGGTTTAAAATACTCATCATTGTACTTGAATGGCACAATGATGCTTTCGTTTTCATATTTATGTCACTATAGGCATGTTGTAGCTTGAAAGACGGGTAAATATGTAGAACTCAAAAGAAAGAGCCCTGATTTGTTTTTGTGAGAAACTCATGAGTCTGTATGGTTAGTTCATCGGTGGGTATACTCCTTTAAGCCTGTGGGAGGGGTACTAGAATGTGACAGAATGTTGGTTCATAAATGTTGCCTGGCAACCCTCCTTGCATTCTGTATCCTGGTATCATAGGCCAAGGACGAGAGAGCAGCTTCGAGAAAGTGTTATCATGGGACATTACAGTCTGCCAAGATAATTATCCCCTAAAACTTTTCATGATAGCATTTGATTCGCCTAACCAAGTCATAGCCACACTTGTGGAAGTGTGCCTTCAGGTTTTACTGGTTACGAAATGCAAGATTACCTAATCATCAGAGGACATAGTCTGTGGAGAAACAGTTCAGAGTCTTCTGTTTATGAATACTCTCTCTCCTTAGAAGTAAAACTATGGAGCAAAAGATAATAAGACTCATGATTATTCATCAAAAAGGTGAGTTTGACATTGTTGACTTCCTTCAGGAAGGTGATAATCCGTTTGTTAGAGTAGACTTAGCGATTATTAGATTTCAGTCCATCTCTTTTGAGGCAGCCGTCCAACATTAAATATGTGATATCTTCTAAAAACCCGGCATACACAATGAGAGTTCAGCATTTAAACATGGTACTACTCTGCTCTGCGATTAAATAAGGGATGAACCTGGGAGTTTCCCACAATCATGTGGGAGTCAACTGAGACTCAATTGTGTGGAGCAGAGCAGACCATTTCATCCTCTCCTTATGTTGTTATTTGATTATTAAAATAGGACATTAGATAATCCATGATCAGTGGATTGTGGTTACGCGATGTGGGAGGCAATTATTATAGACCATCTTAATATCAATTATGTAGTTAAAATATTTAAATTAATCACGACAGCATCGTTCATGTGCCTGGTTTGGAGCCACCTTAGGGAAGTGGATGATGTTACATGAACTCATTATTTGATTATTTAATTATATAAAACAATGATTATATCGTCCATGACACCTGGAATCTGGTGCCACAGATCATCTAATTACATAATTAATGTATTTAAAATGACAATCTGTGTTAATCCCCAAGATAATGTAAATCTGTGTGTTATTATGTAAACCCAAAATTGTCCATTCTATGAAGAGACCCGTCAAGCTCCCTCTTGTGGCGTTAATGTGCAATATCATCACAGTTTATGATTCATGGTTTCAGTGGATGATGATTACATTCTTCATGACTGGAGTCTGGCCATACCTCCCAGCCAATTAAATGCTACATCACCTCTTTATTGGGACAGTTAGCTATCACTGACTTATTTAATTCTTTAAATTACTTAAACGACAGACAATGCCAACACCGATTATTTTTAGGTTGCAGATTTCTGTCAGCGACAAATTAGGAAACTTGTAGACATGGGCAGAGCATTTTCTGAATGTCTATGCGTCTTCCAGACCACTAGGAATGCTGGAGAATAGAGTCCAGAAGATTGCATGGTGCCCTCCGAGAAGTACAAGAACTTTTCCAAGGTCTGCATGGTGGTCTGGGTGTTGACTACTTGCTCTTCCTCCACATCTTCACATCGGTTGTGGTCTACGTCTAGAAGATGTAGTGGCACTAGGAAGTCGTGACCATCACCGAGACCCGGCAAAAGGATGACGACTCAGAACACGGAAGAACATCTCACTCTCAGCTATGCTGTTGATGCCCCTTCTGCAGCCACCTTTTCAGCTGATATCAACATTTTGGCTACTACTGGTATGCCAGGAATGGGCCAATTACCTCAGGTCCTTGCCACAACACAACAGAGATTCAGGCAACGGTGAGGATGTCAGGCCAACAGAATTCACCAGGCAAGAAAGTATGATTATCTGACGATTAACTGATGGAATATTAAAGAAATCCGTGATGATAGCATCCGTTTTCATATCTGGCATGTCTGCCCAGGAATTGATGATACGAAAAATTTCAACGACTTAGATATGTAAAGATGTAATTATTAAATTGTTTCATTATATAATCTGTGAACCCTGAAGTGTGGTGCCACCTTGTGTGACTCAAGTGTGACAGACGATCTAACAATCTTATGCTTTCATTATTTAAATCTGTCTTTTTCTACTCCAGGAAGAGTGGAGTCTGGAGCCCCCTTGTTGGTGTTAAAATGTCTCTTGTGGTTTCATTATTTATTTATTTAAATCAAAGTTCATCTCATTTTGTTATCTGTCTAGGGGTGAATTATGAGAAATTATCTCTCCATTCATTCATTTTATTGTTCAAAGGTATGATTAAGAACTCAATGACTCTTCAGTATTGGTCAATCTTTAGGTTTCGTGAATATAACACCATCCACTTGTTTAATATTTATTCATTGAATTATGAAAATCTGTCATTATGTATTCAGTGACCACTAAAGTTTTTAGCCTCCTTAGGGGAGTCCATCGTGCCAGAACATCGCATCATCTAATAGTACACTTACTTATTTACCGGTTAAACTAGGAAATTAAATAATAATTCATCACTTAATTAACGTGTTTGAAATACAGGTAATGTTATGGACCCTAAGTCCCTTTTGGAGTCTGATTTTGTGAGTAGACGAAATAACATCATCTCATTACTTCATCATTTAGCTCTGTAAATAGGTCATTACATCAGCGATAGTTTTAGGACTTTGGTGCCATCTCGTCAGTGTTAGTATCCAACGCCAGCTAATTAATTATCAATTTAATTTTATAAATAAATCATTATTCCAGGAAGAGACCAGTCTGACTACTCCATGTGGGATTAAAATATGCACCACCATGACATTAATCAATCATTTTTCATTATATATTCATTATTTGAATCGGTGAAGATGTTGTTCTTCTTGACTGGAGTAGGGGCATTCCTCCATGGGAGTTAATCACGTGGCAGTATTTAATCATCTAAGTCCTCCTTCCTTGACACTCACTGGAGTTTGGTTCCATCTTATGAATGTTAAGTATGGAGGACCATCCCATTATTAACTTACTTGAGTGTGTAAGTAATGATGGTGTCATCCGTCATGTGGCTGCTGTGGGATTGACACAGCAGCAGATAGGTACCAGAAGCAGTGCCCAGAGAATGGGGGACACTGCCTTATGCAGTGATTACTGATTACGTAGTAGTACATTTTTAACAATGGAAGGATTACACGATTTAAAAAAAAACTGTACTGTTCCGCATCATCAGTTTCTGCGAGGTTGCAACGGAACTGACCCATGAAGGACACAGTGACCACCGATTTTAAAAATGGAATAACTGTATAATCTCCTGATCAGGGAATCTCATCTAATGAACTCTTTCGGGCTGATAACATGACACACCACCAACAATTAATCACTCTAAATAACCATATTAGGAAGCAGGATACAGGACTTAATATAGAACAGTCAATTGAGGAATCCAAAATGACTGAAAGAAACATAAGACACTGCTCAAAATCCTTAATCATCAGCCTAATGCAAATCTACACAACTCTGAGAAACCATGGGGTCAACTCCTCTAATGGTAAGAGGATGAAGAGGAGTTTATTTTATTTTTAATAAAGAGAAAAGGATTATGGTAGAGGCGATTAACTGTATTGTTTCCATTCTAGAAATTAGCAAATTGAAGCATAGAATACAGGTTTAAAATACTCATCATTGTACTTGAATGGCACAAAGATGTTTTCGTTTTCATGCTTATGTCACTATAGGCATGTTGTAGCTTGAGAGACGGGTAAATATGTAGAACTCAAAAGAAAGAGCCCTGCTTTGTTTTTGTGAGAAACTCAGTGAGGCTGTAAGGTTAGTTCATTGGTGGGTATTCTCCTTTAAGCCTGTGGGAGGGGCACTAGAATGTGACAGAATGTTGGTCCATAAATGTAGCCTGGCAACCCTGCTTGCATTCTGTATCCTGGTAGCATGGGCCAAGGACGAGAGAGCAGCTTCGAGAAAGAGTTATCTTGGGACATTACAGTCTCCCAAGATAACTATCTCCTAATACTTTTCATGACAACATTTGAATCGCCTAACCAAGTCATAGCCATACCTCTGGAAGTTTGCCTACAGCTTTTACTGGTTACCAAATGCAAGATTACCTCATCAGAGGACATAGGCTGTGGAGAAACAGTTCAGAGACTTCTGTTTATGAATACTCTCTCTCCTCAGAAGTAAAACTATGGAACAAAAGATAATAAGACTCACGATTATTCATCAAAAAGGTGAGTTTGACGTTGTTGAATTCCTTCAGGAAGGTGATAATCTGTTTGTTAGAGTAGACTTAGCGATTGTTAGATATCAGTCCATCTCTTTTGAGGCAGCCGTCCAACATTAAATATGTGATATCTTCTAAAAACCCTGCATACACAATGAGAGTTCAGCATTTAAACATGTTACTACTCTGCTCTGCGATTAAATAAGGGATGAATCTTGGAATTTCCCACAATCATGTGGGAGTCAACTGAGACTCAATTGTGTGGAGCATGGCAGACCATTTCATCCTCTGATTATGTTGTTATTTGTTTATTAAAATAGGACATTAGATAATCCATGATCAGTGGATTGTGGTGACACGATGTGGGAGGCAATTATTATAGACCACCTTAATATCAATTATGTAGTTAAAATATTTAAATTAATCACGACAGCATCGTTCATCAGCCTGGTTTGGAGCCACGTTAGGGAAGTGGATGATGTTACATGAACTCATTATTTGATTATTTAATTATATAAAACAATGATTATATCGTCCATGACACCTGGAATCTGGTGCCACAGATCACCTAATTACATAATTAATTACTTTAAACTGACAATCTGTGTTAATCCCCAGGATAATGTAAATATTTGTATAGTTATGTAAACAACAATCCTCCATTCCATGAAGAGACCTGTAAAGCTCCCTCTTGTGGAGATAATGCCCAATATCTACACATTTTATGATTCATTGACTCAATTGGTGATGATGACATCCTTCATGAATGGAGTCTGGCCATGCTTCCCTGCCAGTAAAATGCTACATCCCCTATTTATTGTGACAGTTAGCTATTACTAACTTATTTAATTTTTTAAATTATGCAAACGACAGAAAGTGCCATCACCGATTACGGTTAGGGTGCAAATACCTGTCAGGGACAAAGTTAGGAAAGTTGTAGACATGGGCAGAGCATGTTCTGAATGATCTATGCATCTCCCAGAGTACGAGGGATGCTGGGTGATTGAGTCCAGAATGTTGCACGGTGCCCTCCGAGAAGTACAAGGACTTCATCAAGACCGGCACGGTGGTCTGGGTGTTGACTACCTGCTCTTCCTCCACATCTTCACACCGGTTGTGATCTGCCATGAGAAGAAGGAGTGGCACTAGGAGGTCGGCACCATCACCGAAACCTGGCAAAAGGATGACGACTCAGAACACAGAGGAACATCTCTCTCTCAGCTATGCTGGTGATGCCCCTGCTGTATCCATCTTTTCAGCTGTTATCAACATTGTGGCTACTACTGCTATGCCAGAATTGGGCCCATTATCTCACGTCCTGCCACAACACAACAGAGATTCAGGCGTTTGTCATGAGTTCAAGCCAATTCATCAGGCAAGACAGTATGATTATCTGACGATTAACTGATGGCATTTTAAAATTGTGTGATGACAGCATACAGTTTCATACCTGGCATCTCTGCCCAGGAATTGATGTTACAAAAAAAGGTCAACGGCTTACATATTTAAAGATGTAATTATTAAATTCTTTCATTATATAATCTGTGATGCCTGAAGTTTGGGGCCACCTTGTGTGACTCAAGTGTGACAGACTATCTAAATATCTGATTATTTCATTCTTCAAATCTGTCTTTTTCTACTCCAGGAAGAGTGTAGTCTTGATCCACCATGTTGGTGTTAAATTGTGTCTTCTGAATTCTTTCTTTCTTTCTTCCTTTCCTTATTTAAATCAATGTTGATATCATTTTGTTATCTCTCTAAGGGTGAATTATGAGAAACTATCTCTTTATTCATTCATTTTTTGTTCAAATCTAAGATTAAGAACTCAATGTCTATTCAGTATTGAGCAATCATTTAGGCTTCACGCATAAAACACCATCCACTTGTTTAATGTTTATTCATTTAATTATGAAAATCTGTCATTATGTATTCAGTGATCACTGGAGTTTTGAGCCTCCTTAGGGGAGACCGTTGTACCAGACCATCACATAATCTAATACTACACTTGCTTCTTTAACTGTTAAACTAGGAAATTAGGTAATAATTCATCATTTAATTGACATATTTACAATACAGGTAATGTTATGGACAATAAGTCCCTTTTGGAGTCAGATTGTGGGAGTTGATGATGTAATATCATCTCATTACTTCATCATTTAGCTGTGTAAATAGATCTTTACATCAGTGATGTAAAGCCATCTCGTCAGTGTTACTATAAAAGGCCTACTAATTAATTATCAATTTAATTTTTTAAAAATATCATTATTCCAGGAAGAGATCATTCTGACTACTCAATGTGGGATTTAAGTGTGTACCACCATGTCATTTTTCAATCATTTTTTCATTATATATTAATTATTTAAATCGATGAAGATGTTGTTCTTAGTGACAGGAGTCGGGACATTCCTCCATGGGAGTTAATCACGTGGCATTATTTAATCATCTAAGTACTACTTCCTTGACAATCATTGGAGTATGGTTCCATCTTTTGAAAGTTAAGTATGGAGGACTATCCAATTTTTAACTTACTTGATTGTGTAAGTAATGATGGTGTCATCCCTCATGTGGCTGTTGTGGGATTGAAAGAGCAGGAGATCGGTACCAGAAGAAGTGCCCAGAGAGTGGGGGACACTGCCTTATGCAGTGATTACTGATTACATAATAGTAGATTTTTAACAATCGAATGATTACACGAAACTGTACTGTTTCGCATCATCAGTTTCTGAGAGGTTGCAACAGAACTGACCCATGAAGGACACAGTGACCACCTATTTTAAAAATGGAATAACTGAATAATCTCCTGATCAGGGAATCTCATCTAATGAACTCTGTCGGGCTGATAACATGACACACCACCAACAATTAATCACTCTAAATAACCATATTAGGAAGCAGGATACAGGACTTAATAGAGAACAGTCAATTGAGGAATCCAAAATGACTGAAAGAAACATAAGACATTGCTCAAAATCCTTAATCATCAGCCTAATGCAAATCTACACAACTCTGAGAAACCATGGGGTCAAGCTCCTCTAAAGGTAAGAGGATGAAGAGGAGTTTATTTTATTTTCAAGAAAGGGAAAAGGATTATGGTTGAGGGAATTAATTTTATTGTTTCTTTTCTAGAAATTAGAAAATTGCAGCATAGAAAACAGGTTCAAAATACTCATCATTGTACTTGAATGGCATAATGATGCTTTCATTGCCATGCCTATGTCACTATAGGCATGTTGTAGCTTGAGAGATGGGTATATATGTAAAACTCAAAAGAAAGAGCCCTTCTTTGTGTTTGTGAGAAACTCAGTGGGGTGGTAAGGTTAGTTCATTGGTGGGTATGCTCCTTTTAGCATGTGGGAGGGGCACTAGAATGTCACAGAATGTTGGTTCATAAATGTTGCCTGGCAAACCTGCTTGCATTCTGTATCCTGGTAGCATGGGCAAAGGACCAGAGAGCAGCTTCGAGAAAGAATTGTCATGGGACATTACAGTCTCCCAAAATAACTATCTCCAAAAACTTTCAATGACAGCATTTGATTCGCCTAACCAAGTCACAGCCAAATCTCTGGAAGTGTGCCTACAGCTTTTACTGGTTACCAAATTCAAGATTACCTAATCATGAGAGAACATCGTCTGTGGACAAACAGTTCAAAGTCTTCTATTTATGAATTCTCTCTCCTAACAAGTAATATTATGGACACAAAGATAATAAGACTCCCATTTATTCATCAAAAGGTGAGTTTGCCATTGTTGACTTCCTTCAGGATTTTGATAATCCGTTTGTTAGAGTGGACTTAGTGATTATTGGATTTCAGTCCATCTCTTTTGAGGCAGCCGCCCAACATTAAATATGAGATATCTTCTAAAAACCCTGCATACACAATGACAGTTCAGCATTTAAACATGTTCCTACTATGCTCTGCGATTAAATAAGGGATGAACCTGGGAGTTTCCCACAATCATGTGGGAGTCAACTGAGAGGCAATTGTGTGGAGCATGGCAGACCATTTCATCCTCTCATTATGTTGTTATTTGATTATTAAAATAGGACACTAGATAATCCATGATCAGTGAATTGCGGTGACGCGATGTGGGAGGCAATTATTATAGACCATCTTAATATCAATTGTGTAGTTAAAATATTTAAATTAATCACGACAGCATCATTCATGAGCCTGATTTGGAGCCACCTAGGAAAGTGTATTATGTTACATGAACTCATTATTTGATTATGTAATTAGATAAAACAATGATTATGTCGTCCATGACACCTGATCTGGTGCCACAGATCATATAATTACATAATTAATTAATTTCAATTGACAATCTGTGTTAATCCCCAAGATAATGTAAACATTTGAATACTCATGTAGACAACAATCCTCCATTCCATGAAGAGACCTGTAAAGCTCCCTCTTGTGGAGATAATGTGCAATATCTACACATTTTATGATTCATTGACTCCATGATGATGAGATGACATCCTTCATGACTGGAGTCTGGCCATACCTCCCTGCCAGTCACCTCTTTATTGGGACAGTTAGCTATCACTGACTTATTTAATTCTTTAAATTACTTAAACGACAGACAATGCCAAAACCGATCATTTTTAGGTTGCAAATATCTGTCAGCAACAATTTAGGAAACTTGTAGACATGGGCAGACCATGTTCTGAATGTCTATGCGCCTTCCAGACCACTAGGAATGCTGGAGAATAGAGTCCAGAAGATTGCATGGTGCCCTCCGAGAAGTAAAAGAACTTTACCAAGGTCTGCATGGGGGTCTGGGTGTTGACTACTTGCTCTTCCTCCACATCTTAACATAGGTTGTGGTCTACGTCTAGAAGATGTAGTGGCACTATCAGGTCGGCACCATCACCGAGACCTGGCAAAAGGATGACGACTCAGAACACGGAAGAACATCTCTCTCTCAGCTATGATGTTGATGCCCCTGCTGCAGCCACCTTTTCAGCTGATATCAACATTTTGGCTACTACTGGTATGCCAGGAATTGGCCAATTACCTCAGGTCCTGCCACAACACAACAGAGATTCAGGCAACGGTGAGGATGTCAGGCCAACAGAATTCACCAGGCAAGAAAGTATGATTATCTGACGATTACCTGATGGAATATTAAAAATCCGTGATGACAGCATCTGTTTTCATATCTGGCAAGTCTGCCCAGGTATTGATGATACGAAAAAGTTCAACGACTTAGATATGTAAAGATGTAATCATTAAATTGTTTCATTATATAATCTGTGAACCCTGAAGTGTGGGGCCACCTTGTGTGACTCAAGTGTGACAGACGATCTAACAATCTGATGCTTTCATTATTTAAATCTGTCTTTTTCTACTCCAGGAAGAGTGGAGTCTGGAGCCCCCTTGTTGGTGTTAAAATGTCTCTTGTGGTTTCATTGTTTATTTATTTAAATCAATGTTGATATCATTTTGTTATCTCTCTAGGGGTGAATTATGAGAAATTATCTTTTCAAACATTCATTTTATTGTTCAAATGTATGATTAAGAACTCAATGACTCTTCAGTATTGATCAATCTTTAGGTTTCATACATAAAACACCATCCACTAGTTTAATGTTTATTCATTGAATTATGAAAATCTGTCCTTATGTATTCAGTTACCAGTGAAGATTTAAGCCTCCTTAGGGGAGTCCATCGTGTCAGAACATAGCATCATCTAATAGTACACTTACTTATTTACCTGTTAAAATAGGAAATTAAATAATAATTCATCATTTAATTAACGTATTTGAAAAACAGGTAATGTTATGGACCCTAAGTCCCTTTTGGAGTCAGATTTGTGAGTAGACGATGTAACATCATCTCATTACTTCATCATTTAGCTCTGTAAGTAGGTCATTACATCAGCGATAGTTTTAGGACTTTGGTGCCATGTCGTCAGTGTTAATATAAAACACCAGCTAATTAATTATCAATTTAATTTCATAAATAAATCCATTATTCCAGGCAGAGGTCAGTCTGACTACTCCATGTGGGAATTAGGTATGCACCACCATGACATTATTCAATCATTTTACATTGTATATTAATTATTTGAATCGATGAAGATGTTGTTCTTCTTGACTGGAGTAGGGCCATTCCTCCATGGGACATAATCATGTGGCAGTATTTAATCATCTAAGTACTCCTTCTTTGACAATCACCTGAGTTTGGTTCCATCTTATGAAAGTTAAGTATGGAGGACTATCCAATTATTAACTTACTTGATTGTGTAAGTAATGATGGTCATGTGGGATTGACAGAGCAGGAGATAGGTACCAGAAGCAGTGCCCAGAGAATGGGGGACACTGCCTCATAGAGTGATTACTGATTACGTAGTAGTACATTTTTAACAATAAAATGATTACATGATTTTAAAAAACTGTACTGTTTCGCATCATCAGTTTCTGAGAGGTTGCAATAGAACTGACCCATGAAGGACACAGTGACCACCGATTTTAAAAATGGAATAACTGTATAATCTCCTGATCAGGGAATCTCATCTCACGAACTCTGTCGGGCTGATAACATGACACACCACCAACAACAAATAACTCTAAAAAACCATCTTAGAAAGAGGGGTACAGGACTTAATATAGAACAGTCAATTGAGGAATCCAAAATGACTGAAAGAAACATAAGACACTGCTCAAAATCCTTAATCATCAGCCTAATGCAAATCTACACAACTCTGAGAAACCATGGGGTCAAGCTCCTCTAATGGTAAGAGGATGAAGAGGAGTTTATTTTATTTTCAATAAAGAGAAAAGGATTATGGTAGAGGCGATTAACTGTATTGTTTCCATTCTAGAAATTAGCAAATTGAAGCATAGAAAACAGGTTTAAAATACTCATCATTGTACTTGAATGGCACAATGATGCTTTCGTTTTCATGCTTATGTCACTATAGGCATGTTGTAGCTTGAGAGACAGGTAAATATGTAGAACTCAAAAGAAAGAGCACTGCTTTGTTTTTGTGAGAAACTCAGTGAGGCTGTAAGGTTAGTTCATTGGTGGGTATTCTCCTTTAAGCCTGTGGGAGGGGCACTAGAATGTGACAGAATGTTGGTTCATAAATGTAGCCTGGCAACTCTGCTTGCATTCTGTATCCTGGTAGCATGGGCCAAGGACGAGAGAGCAGCTTCGAGAAAGAGTTATCTTGGGACATTACAGTCTCCCAAGATAACTATCTCCTAAACCTTTTCATGACAGCATTTGATTCGCCTAACCAAGTCATAGCCATACCTCTGGAAGTTTGCCTACAGCTTTTACTGGTTACCAAATGCAAGATTACCTCATCAGAGGACATAGGCTGTGGAGAAACAGTTCAGAGACTTCTGTTTATGAATACTCTCTCTCCTCAGAAGTAAAACTATGGAACAAAAGATAATAAGACTCATGATTATTCATCAAAAAGGTGAGTTTGACATTGTTGAATTCCTTCAGGAAGGTGATAATCCGTTTGTTAGAGTAGACTTAGCGATTGTTAGATTTCAGTCCATCTCTTTTGAGGCAGCCGTCCAACATTAAATATGTGATATCTTCTAAAAAACCCTGCATACACAATGAGAGTTCAGCATTTAAACATGTTACTACTCTGCTCTGCGATTAAATAAGGGATGAAACTTGGAATTTCGCACAATCATGTGGGAGTCAACTGAGACTCAATTGTGTGGAGCCTGGCAGACCATTTCATCCTCTGATTATGTTGTTATTTGTTTATTAAAATAGGACATTAGATAATCCATGATCAGTGGATTGTGGTGACGTGATGTGGGAGGCAATTATTATAGACCACCTTAATATCAATTATGTAGTTAAAATATTTAAATTAATCACGACAGCATCGTTCATGAGCCTGGTTTGGAGCCACCTTAGGGAAGTGGATGATGTTACATGAACTCATTATTTGATTATTTAGTTATATAAAACAATGATTTTATCGTCCATGACACCTGGAATCTGGTGCCACAGATCACCTAATTACATAATTAATTACTTTAAACTGACAATCTGTGTTAATCCCCAGGATAATGTAAATATTTGTATAGTTATGTAAACAACAATCCTCCATTCCATGAAGAGACCTGTAAAGCTCCCTCTTGTGGAGATAATGTGCAATATCTACACATTTTATGATTCATTGACTCAATTGGTGATGATGACATCCTTCATGAATGGAGTCTGGCCATGCTTCCCTGCCAGTAAAATGCTACATCCCCTATTTATTGTGACAGTTAGCTCTTACTAACTTATTTACTTCTTTAAATTATGCAAACGACAGACAGTGCCATCACCGATTACGGTTAGGGTGCAAATACCTGTCAGGGACAAGGTTAGGAAAGTTGTAGACATGGGCAGAGCGTTTTCTGAATGATCTATGCATCTCCCAGAGTACGAGGGATACTGGGTGATTGAGTCCAGAATGTTGCACGGTGCCCTCCGAGAAGTACAAGGACTTCATCAAGGCCGGCACAGTGGTCTGGGTGTTGACTACCTGCTCTTCCTCCACATCTTCACACCGGTTGTGATCTCCCATGAGAAGAAGGAGTGGCACTAGGAGGTCGGCACCATCACCGAGACCTGGCAAAAGGGTGACGACTCAGAACACGGAAGAACAGCTCTCTCTCAGCTCTACTATTGATGCCCCTGCTGCAGCCATCTTTTCAGCTGTTATTAACATTGTGGCTACTACTGCTACGCCAGGACTGGGCCAACTATCTCACGTATTGCCGCACCACAACAGACATCAGGCGCTTGTTATGAGGTCAGGACAACAGAATTCATCTGGCAAGACAGTATGATTATCTGACGATTAACTGATTGCATGTTAAAAATGTGTGATGACAGCATACAGTTTCACACCTGACAAGTCTGCCCAGGAATTGATGATACAAAAAAAGGTCAATGGCTTACATATTTAAACATGTAATTATTAAATTCTTTCATCATATAATCTGTGATCCCTGAAGTTTGGCGCCACCTTGTGTGACTCAAGTGTGACAGACCATCTAACTATCTGATTATTTCATTATTCAAATCTGTCTTTTTCTACTCCAGGGAGAGTGGAGTCTGTATCCACCTCTTGGTGTTGAATTGTATCTTGTGAATTCTTTATTTCTTTCTTTATTTCATTCTTTCTTTCTTCCTTTCTTTATTTAAATCAATGTTGATATCATTTTGTTATCTCTCTAGGGGAGATTTATGAGAAACTATCTCTTTATTCACTCATTTATTTGTTCAAATCTATGATTAAGAGCTCAATGTCTCTTCAGTATTGAGCAATCATTTAGGCTTCACGCATAAAACACCATCCACTTGTTTCATGTTTATTCATTTAATTATGAAATTCTCTCGTTATGTATTCAGTGATCACTGGAGTTTTGAGCCTCCTTTGGGGAGACCGTTGTCCCAGACCATCATGTTATCTAATACTACATTTAATTCTTTAACTGTTAAACTAGGAAATTAAGTAATAATTCTTCATTTAATTTACGTATTTAAAATACAGGTAACCTTATGGACCATAAGTCCCGTTTGGAGTCAGATTTTTGGAGGTGATGATGTAATATCATCTCATTACTTCATCATTTAGCTATGTAAATAGATCTTTACATCAGCGTTAGGTTTAGGACTTTGGTGCCATCTCATCAGTGTTAATATAAAAGGCCCACTAATTAATTTGCAATTTAATTTTTTAAAAACATCATTATTCCTGTAAGAGATCAGTCTGACTACTCCATGTGTGATTTAAGTATGCACGACCATGTTATTTTTCAATCACTTTTCATTATATATTAATTAATAAAATCGATGTATATGTTGTTCTTCTTGACTGGAGTCGGGCCAAACCTTCATTGTAGTTAATCACGTTTAAGTACTACTTCCTTGAAAATCACTGGTTTTTGTTTCCATCTTTTGAAAGTTAAATATGGAGGGCTATTCAATTATTAACTTATATCATTGCGCAAGTAATGACGGTGTCATCTGTCATTTGGCTGCTGTGGCATTGACACAGCAGGAGATCGGTACCAGAAGCAGTGGCCAGAGACTGGGGGACACAGCATTATACAGTGATTACTGATTACGCAATAGTAGATTTTTAACAGTCGAATGATTACACTATTTTAACAAAAAATGTACTGTTTCACATCATCAGTTTCTGAGAGTTTGCAACAGAACTGACCCATGAAGGACACAGTGACCACCGCTTTTAAAAATGGAATAAGAGAATAATCTCCTGATCAGGGAATCTCATCTAATGAACTCTGTCGGGCGGCTAACATGACACACCGCCAACAATAAATAACTCTAAATAACCATATTAGAAAGCAGGGTACAGGACTTAATAGAGAACAGTCAATTGAGGAATCCAAAATGACGGAAAGAAACACTGCTCAAAATCCTTAATCATCAGCCTAATGCAAATCTAAACCACTCTGAGAAACCATGGGATCAAGCTCTTCTAAAAGTAAGAGGATGCAGAGGAGTTAATTTCATTTTCAATAAAGGGAAAAGGATTATGGTACAGGCGATTAATTGTATTGTTTCCGTTCTAGAAATTAGAAGACTGAGGCATAGAAAACAGGATTAAAATACTCATCATTATACCTGAATGGCACAATGATTCTTTGATTTTCATGCTTATGTCACTATAGGCAAGTTGTAGCTTGAGAGACTGTTAGATATGTAGAACTCAAAAGAAAGATCCCTGCTTTGTTTTTGTGAGAAACTCAGTGAGGCTGTAAGGTTAGCTCATCGGTGGGTATACTCCTTTAAGCATGTGGGAGGGGCACTAGAATGTGACAGAATGTTGGTTCATAAATGTTGCCTGGAAACACTGTTGCATTCTGTATCCTGGTGTCATGGGCCAAGGACCAGAGAGCAGCTTCGAGAAAGTGTTATCATGGGACATTACAGTCTCCCAAAGTAACTATCTCCTAAACCTTTTCATGACAGCATTTGACTCACCTAAACAAGTCATAGCCACACCTCTGGAGGTGTACCTACAGCTTTTACTGCTTACCAAATTCAAGATTACCTAATCATCAGAGAACGTAGTCTGTGGAGAAACAGTTCAAAGTCTTCTGTTTATGAATACTCTCTCTCCTAAGAAGTGAAACTATGGAACAAAAGATAATAAGACTCACAATTATTCATAAAAAGGTGAGTTTGCCATTGTTGACTTCCTTCAGGAAGGTGATAATCCATTTGTTAGAGTAGACTTTGTGATTATTGGATTTAACTCCATCTCTTTTGAGGCAGCCGCCCAACATTAAATATGTGATATCTTCTAAAAACCCTGCATACACAATGACAGTTCAGCATTTAAACATGTTACCACTCTGCTCTTCGATTAAATAAGGGATGAACCTGGGAGTTTCCCACTATCATGAGGGAGTAAATGGAGAGTCAATTGTGTGTAGTATGGCAGACCTTTTCATCCTCTGATTATGTTGATAGTTGATTATTAAAATAGGACATTAGATAATCCATGATCAGTGGATTGTGATGACACGATGTGGGAGGCAATAATTTTTTTTTATTATTTATAAGTTTTTATGTCATTTTATATAACAGAGTCCAATTAAATGAAAACAAACATTTATACACAATATTTGGGAATTTGGACGTAGTTCTTTTCAAACTACTTCCTGCTGGTAAGGGGCGCTGTCTTGGAGGATTCAAAGAAGATTCAGATATCCTAGCTGTAGACTGTAGGGCTGTTTTGTCCAGCTGTTTTGAATGTAGGATCAGCTTGTACTCTGTTTCAGGCGGTCTGGCGTGATCAAAACACATTAGTCTGGAAGGAATGCACATCTTTTCGTTTTCTGTGGAAACAAAAATAGAAATCCTTTTCCCCAGTAATTTGTTCTTGAACTTTAATTTTGGAGTCAACGCATTTTTTTTAATTTATTATTTTACATGTCGTTCCCAGTTCCCTCTCCCTCCCTCCCCTCACTCCCTCCCCTCTTGCCCTCTCTTCCTCCTTCCCTCACTCATACCCTCTCTGCACTCTCACATGCACTCTAAACACCCTCCTCTCCTTTCCCCCCACCAAAATTCCATATGTAGGGGAATGCCATCCAGTTGGGGTCTTGTAGATGTGACAGGTCCTGTGAAGTAGGGACTAGGGCTTCTCTCCTGTCTCTTGAATAAGCCAGTTATCCTTCCATGGGGGATATGTTTGCAAAGTCCTTTTGTGCACCAGGGATACATCCTGGCTCCACTGTCTGAGGTCTCTTAGACTGCTCAGACCTTCTGGCTGAGACCCATATTCTATGGGGCCTGAGTAAGTCCCCTGCTGGCTTCCCAGCTATTAGTCTAGTGGCCCTTAGCTCCTCCTTGTTCAGGTAAGCTGTCTCTATGTGCTTCTACCGCATGGTCTTGTCCTCTCCATCTGCTTCTGGGTTCTAGTTCGACTCAGTGTTTATGTATGCGTGTTTGCTCCTATTTTCAAAAGGCATTAGTTGAGGGCTCCATGGAGAATTTAGTTGTTGATCTCACTCTCCGGAAAAGGAATTTATGATATCCTTTCCACGTAAGCTGAGATTGTTATTTGGGAGCAGTCTTGTAGTTCTCTCGACCTTTCTTTGTGTTCAACTTTCTCTTCAAACCAATATTGGCTCCCACTTTTATGTTCTCTCTCTCTGTCTCTGTTTCTCTCTCTCCTTCCTATCTTCCATTCCTAACCAGGCTCAATCCTCCTGGTCGCACATGCCTTCCTCTCCTCCCCCTCATTTTCTCCTACTTCTCTCTCCATTCGCTGTGTGGGAGCCAATTATTATAGACCATCTCAATATCAATTATGTAGTTAAAATATTTAAATTAATCACGACAGCATCGTTCATGAGCCTGGTTTGGAGCCACCTTAGGGAAGTGGATGATGTTACATGAACTCATTATTTGATTATTTAATTAGATAAAACTATGATTATATTGTCCATGACACATGGAATCTGGTGCCACAGATCATATAATTACATAATTAGTGAATTTAAATTGACAATCTGTATCAATCCCCAAGATAATGTAAATATTTGTATAGTTGTGTAAACAACAAGACTCCATTTCATGAAGAGACCTGTAAAGCTCCCTCTTGTCGAGATAATGTGCTATATCTTCGCATTGTATGATTCATTGAATCAATTGATGATGATGACATCATTCATGACTGGAGTCTGGCCATGCCTCCCTGCCAGTAGAATGCTACATCCCCTATTTATTGTGACAGTTAGCTATTACTGACTTATTTAATTCTTTAAATTATGTAAACGGCAGACAGTGCCATCACCGATTACGCTTAGGGTGCAAATATCTGACAGGGACAAGGTTAGGAACATTGTAGACACGGGCAGAGCATTTTCTGAATGATCTATGCATCTCCCAGAGTATGAGGGTTGCTGGATGATTGAATCCAGAAGGTTGCACGGTGCCCTGTGAGAAGTACAAGGACTTCTTAACCAAGGCCTGCATGGTGGTTTGGGTGTTGACTACCTGCTCTTCCTCCACATCTTCACATCGGTTGTGATCTACCATGAGAAGAAGGAGTGGCACTAGGAGGTCAGCACAATAACCGAGACCTGGCAAAAGGATGACGACTCAGAACACAGAAGAACATCTCTCTCTCAGCTATGCTATTGATGCCCCTGCTGCAGCCATCTTTTCAGCTGTTATCAACATTGTGGCTACCACTGCTACGCCAGGATTGGGCCCATTATCTCACGTCCTGCCGCACCACAACAGAGATTCAGGTGCTTGTGATCATATCAGGCCAACAGAATTCATCAGGGAAGACAGTATGATTATCTGACGATTAACTGATGGCATTTTAAAAATGCGTGATGACAGCATACATTTTCATATCCAGCAAGTCTGCCCAGTGATTGATGATACAAAAAAATTTCAACGTCTTACATATTTAAAGATGTAATTATTAAATTCTTTCATCATATAATCTGTGATCCCTGAAGTTTGGTGCCACCTTGTGTGACTCAAGTGTAACAGACGATCTAACTATCTGATTATTTCATTATTCAAATCTGTCTTTTTGTACTTCAGGAAGAGTGGAATCTGGATCCACCTTGTTGGTGTTAAAATGTACCTTGTGAATTCTTTCTTTCTATCTTCCTTTCTTTATTTCTCCTTCCTTTATTTAAATCAATGTTGATATAATTTTGTTATCTCTCTAGGGGTGAATTATGAGAAATTATTTCTTCATTCATTTTTAGTTTAAATCTATGATTAAGAACTCAATGTCTCTTCAGTATTTGGCAATCATTTAGGCTTCACGCATAAAACACAATCCACTTGTTTAATGTTTATTCATTTAATTATGAAAATCTGTCATTATGTATTCAGTGATCATTGGAGTTTTGAGCCTCCTTTGGGGAGAGCATTTTACCAGACAATCACATCATCTAATACTACACTTACTTCTTTAAAGATTAAACTGGAAATTAAGTAATAATTCATCATTTAATTTACGTATTTAAAATACAGGTAATATTATGAAACATAAGTCCCTTTTGGAGTCAGATTGTGGGAGTTGATGATGTAATATCATCTCATTACTTCATCATTTAGCTATGTAAATAGATCTTTACATCAGCGATTGGTTTAAGACTTCGGTGCCATCTCGTCAGTGTTACTATAAAAGGCCCACTAATTAATTATCAATTTAATTTATTAAAACATCATTATTCCAGGAAGAGATCAGTCTGACTACTACTCCATGTGGGATTTAAGTATGCACCACCATGTCATTATTCAATCATTTTCCATTATATATTAATTATTTAAATCGATGAAGATGTTGTTCTTCTTGGCTGGAGTAGGGCCACTCCTCCATGGGAGTTAATCACGTGGAATTATTTAATTATCTAAGTACTACTTCCTTGACAATCACTGGAGTTTGGTTCCATCTTATGACAGTTAAGTATGGAGGATTATACAATTATTGACTTATTTGATTGTGTAAGTAATGTTGGTGTCATCCGTCTTTTATCTGCTGTGGGATTGACACAGCAGGAGATCAGTACCAGAAGCAGTGCCCAGAGAATGGGGGACACGGCCTTATACAGTGATTACTGATATACTGAAATAGTAGATTTTTAACAATCGAATGATTACACTATTGATAAAACTGTACTGGTTCGCATCATCAGTTTCTGAGAGGTTGAAACAGAACTGGCACATGGAGGACACAGTGACCACCGATTTTCAAAATGGAATAACTGAATAATCTCCTGATCAGGGAATCTCATCTAATGAACTCTGTCGGGCGGCTAACATGACATACCACCAACAATAAATATCAATTGAGGAATCCAAAATGACTTAAAGAATAATAAGACAGTGCTCACAATCCTTAGTCATCAGCCAAATGCAAATCTAAACAACTCTGAGAAACCATGGGATCAAGCTCCTCTAAAGGTAAGAGGATGCAGAGGAGTTTATTTTCTTTTCAATAAAGAGAAAAGTGGTGATTAATAGTATTGTTTCCATTCTAGAAATTAGAAAATTGATTCATAGAAAACAGGTTTAAAATACTCATCATTGTACTTGAATGGCTCAATGATGCTTTCATTTTCATGCTCATGTCACTATAGGCATGTTGTACCTTGAGAGACTGGTAAATATGTAGAACTACAAAGAAAGAGCTCTGCTTTGTTTTTGTGAGAAACTCAGTGAGGCTGTAAGTTTAGTTCATTGGTGAGTATACTCCTTTTAGCATGGGCGAGGGACACTAGAATGTGACAGAATGTTGGTCCATAAATGTTGCCTGGCAACCCTGCTTGCATTCTGTATCCCGGTATCATGGGCCAAGGACCAGAGAGCAGCTTCGAGAAAGTGTTATCATGGGACATTACAGTCTCCCGAGATAACTACCTCCTAAAACTTTTAATGACAGCATTTGATTCGCCTAAACAAGTCCTAACTAAATCTCTTGAAGTTTGCCTACAGCTTTTACTGGTTACCTAATTCAAGTTAACCTAATTATCAGACAACATAGTCTTTGGAGAAACAGTGCAAAGGCTTCTGTTTATGAATGCTCTCTCTCCTAAGAAGTAAAACTATGGAAAAAAGATAATAATGCTCATAATTACTCATCAAAATGTGAGTTTTCCTTGTTTACTTCCTTGAGGAAGGTGACAATCCATTTGTTAGAAGAGACTTAGAGATTATTGTAATCTAGTCAATCAGTTTTGAGGCAGCCGTCCAACATTAAATATTTGATATCTTCTAAAAACCCTGCATATGCAATGTCATGTCCACTTTTACACATTTTACTACTAAACTCTGTAATCACATTAGGGATGAACTTGGGACTTTCACACAATAATGTTGGAGCCTAGTGAGAAGAAAATTGTGTCAAGTGCGGCAGAGCATTTCATCCTCAGATCGTTTTATATATTAGTTATGAAAATAGGGCTATAGATAATCCATGATCAGTGGATTATGGTTCCACGATGTGGGAGTCAAGTTTTTTAGACCATCTACATATTATGTAAGTAAAATATTTAAATTAATCAGGACGGCAATATTCACGAGTCTGGTTTGGAGCCATGTTAATGAAGTGGATGAAGTTACATCAACTCTTTATTTGATTATTTGGTTAGGTGAAACAATGATTATATCATCCATGATATCTGGAGTATGGTGCCACAGATAATCTCATTACATAATTAAATTATTTAAATTGACAGTTCTTGTTTAGACCCAAGATAATGTAAAGATTTGTATAATTATGTAAATCTATAATCCTCTATTCCATGAAGAGTCTTGTAAAGCTCCCTCTTGGGGAGCTCATATGCAATATCATCACATTTTATGATTGTTTCAATTGATGATGATGACATCCTTCATGACTGGAGTCTTGTCATTCTGACTTGTCAGTAACATGCTACATCCCCTTTTTATTGTGACCGTTAGGATTACTGACTTATTTAATTCTTTAAATTATGTAAACGACAGACAGTGCTATCACCGATTACGGTAGGGTGCAAATATCTATCAGGGACAAGGTTAGGCAAGTTGTAGACACGGGCAGAGCATTTTCTGAATGATCTATGCATCTCCCAGAGTACGAGGGATGCAGGATTATTGAGTCCAGAACATTCCATGGTGCCCCCCCCCCCGAGAAGTATAAGTACTTCACCAAGGCAGGCAGAGTCGTCTGGGTGTTTGACTCCCTGCTCTTCCTCCACATCTCCAAATTGGTTGTAATCTACAAGGAGAAGAAATAGTGGCACAAGGAGGTTGGCTCCATCACCGAGACCTCACAGAAATTATGACGACCCAGAGCACGGATGAACTGATCTCTGTCAGCTTTGCCGGTGATGCCCGTGCTTCAGCCATCTTTTGAGCTGATGTCAACATTTTAGCTATTACTCCTACACCAGGTATGGGCCCATCATCTCAGGTCCCACCACACCACAACTGAGATTCAGGTTCTGGTGATGATGTTAGGCCAGCAGAGTTCATCAGGAAAGGAATTATGATTATATGATTATTGACTTATGGAATTTTAAAAATCCACAATGGCAGCATACAATATCATGTCTGCAATGTCTGCCCAGGAATTGATGATACAAAAAAAATTCAACCACTTACATATTTAAAGATGTGATTCTTCAATTGTTTCATTATATAAACTGTGAACCCTGAAGTTTGGCACCACCTTGTGTCATTCCATTGTGCCAGACTATCTAAATATCTGATTATTTCATTTCTCAAATCTGTCTTTTTCTACTCCAGGAAGAGTGGAATCTGGATCCACCTTGTTGGTGTTAATTGTCTTCTGTGATTTCATTCATTCATTTATTTATTTATTTATTTATTTATTTATTTATTTAAATCAATGGTGATATTTTGTTATCTCTCTAGGGTTGCATTATGAGAAATTATCTCACTATTCATTTATTTTTTTGTTCAAATCTGTGATAAAAACTCAATGATCTCTTCAGTTTTGAGCAATCTCATATGAGTCACATACAAAACACCATCCACTTGTTTCATTTTTGTTCGTTTAATTATGAATATCTGTCATTATTTATTCAGTAATCACTGGAGTTTTGAGCCTCCTTATGGGAGTCAGTCATGCCAGACTGTCACAACATCTAATACTACACTTACTTATTTAACTGCAAAATTAGGAAATTAAATAATAATAATTCATTATTTAATTAACTTATTTAAAATAAGGTGATGTTATGGACCATAAGTCCCTTTAAAATTCAGATTTTGGGAGTTGATGATGTAACATAATATAATAACTTGAATATTTAGCTACTGAAATAGATCATTACATCAGCCATACGTTCACAAGTTTGGTGCCATCTTGTCAGAGTTAGTATAAAGTGCCAACTAATTAATTAACAATTTAAGTTTTTAGAGTAAATCAATATTCCAGGAGGAGAACGGTCTAACTTCTGCATGTGGGATTTAAGTATGCACCACCGTGTCTTTAATCAATTATTTTTCATTACATATTAATTATTTAAGTCGATAAAGATGTTGCTTTCATGATTCGACTCTGGCCATTCTTCCTTGGGAGTTAATCCTGTGGCATTATTTAATTATGTAAATATTACCTCTTTGACAATCACTGGAGTTTGGTTCCATCTTATGAAAGTGAAGCATGCAGGACTATTCAATTATTTCCTTATTTCACTACGTGACTAATGATTTTGTCATCCATTATGGTTTTGGCTGCTGTGCGATTGACAAAGAAAGAGATTGGTCCCAGAAACAGTGCCCAGAGAATGAGGGACACTTGGTGATTACTAATTATGTAATAATAGATTTTTAACGATCAAATGATTAAACAATATTTTAAATAAAACTGTATTATTTCTGCATCATCAGTTTCTGAGACTTTGTGACAAAACTGACCCATGAAGGACAGTCAACGATTTTACAAATTGAATAATTTAACAATCTCAGGATCAGAGAATCTTATCTAATGACCTCTGTCAGGCTGATAGACTGACACAACACCAACTCGAAATTACTCTACATAATCATATTAGAAATATGATACAAGTCTCAATAGAGAATTATCAATTGAGAAATCAAAAGTAATTGAAAGAAACATAAGACAGTGCTCAACAGGCTTAGTCATCAGCCAAATGCAAATCAAAACAACTCTGATAAACCATGTGATCAAGCTGCTCTTAAAGTATGAGAGTAATGAGAATTTATGTTTTTTTTCAGTAAATAGAAAAGGTTTATGGTAGAGGCAATGAATGGCACTGTTTCTATTCTGCAAATGAGAAAATTAAAGCATAGAAAATAGGTTCAAACTCATCAATGTACTTGATTTGCCTAATGATGCTTTCGTTTTCATGCTTAAATCACTATAGTCATGATGTAGCTTGAGAGACTGGTAAATAGGTATAACTCAGAAAAAGAGTCCTGCTTGGATTTTGAGAAAATCAGTGAGGTTGTAAGGTTAGTCCATCTGTGGGTATGCTATTTTAGCATGTGGGAGGTGCACTAGAATGTGACAGAATGTTGGTTCATGAATATTGTTTGGCAACCCTGCTTGCATTCTATATCCTGGTATCATGGGCCAAAGACCACAGAGCAGCTTCGATCAAGTATTATCAAGAGGCATTACAATCTCCCAAGACAACTATCTCCTAAAATGGTAAACACAGCATATGATTCGCCTCACCAAGTCACAACCAAGTCTCCGGAAGTTTGCCTACAGCTTTTACAGGTTACCAAATTCAAGATTACCTAATATCAGAGAACATAATCTGTGGAGAAACAGTTCAAAGACTTCTGTTTATGAATGCTCTCTCTCTCTCCTAAGAAGTAAAACTATGGATTAAAAGATAATAAGACTCACAATTATTCATCAAAAGTTGAGTTTTCCATTGTTTACTTCCTTCAGGAAGGCGGTAATCCATTTGTTAGAGTAGACTGAGGGATAATTGGATTGTAGTCCATCTGTTTTGATGCAACTGTCCACCATTATATATGTGATATCTTCTAAAACCCTGCATATACAATGACATTTCCACATTTACTCATTTTACTACTATACTCTGTGATCACATAAGGGATGGTCCGGGAACTTTCACACAACAGTGTGGGAGTCAAGTGAGAAAAAATTGTGTCGAGTATAGCAGAACATTTCATCCTCTGATCTTGTCATAATTTAATTAAAATAGGACTATAGATAATCCATGATCAATGGATTATGGTTCCACGATGTAGAAGGCAATTATGATAGACCATCTTAATATCAATTATGTAGTTAAAATATTTAAATTAATCACGACACCATCGTTCATGAGCCTGGTTTGGAGCCACCTTAGGGAAGTGGATGTTGTTACATGTACTCATTATTTGATTATTTAATTATATAAAACAATTATTATATCGTCCATGACACCTGGAATCTGGTGCCACAGATCATCTAATTACATAATTAATGTATTTAAATTGACAATCCCCAAGATAATGTAAATATTTGTATTGTTATGTAAACAACAATCCTCCATTCCATGAAGAGACTTGTGAAGCTCCCTCTTGTGGAGTTAATGTGCAATATCATCACATTTTATGATTCAATGACTCAATTGATGATGATGACATCCTTTATGACTGGAGTCTGTCCATTCTGACTTGCCAGTAAAATGTTACATCACCTCTTTATTGTGACCGTTAGCTATTACTTACTTTTTAATTATTGAAATTATTTAAGCGATGGACAATGACATCATCACTTACGATTAGGGTACAAATATCTGTCAGGGACAAGGTTTGGAAGGTTGTAGATATGGACAAAGCAGTTGCTGAATGATCTGTGCTTCACCCAGGGTAATAGGGATGCTGGATAATTAAGTCCAGAAGATTTCAGGGTGCCCTCCTAGAAGTACAAGGACTTCACAAAGGCAGGCCTGATGGTCTGGGTGTTTGACTCCCTGATTTTACTCCACATCTTCACATTGGTTGTGATCTACGAATAAAAGAAGTATTGGCACCAGGATGTCGGCACCATAACTGAGACCTGGCAAAAGGATGACGACCCAGAACACAAAAGGAATGCTCTCTTTCAGCTCTGCTTATGATGCCCATGTTGCAGTCATCTTTGTCAGGTGATATCACTATTTTAGCTACTACTGCTATGCCAGGTATGGGCCCACCACAACAGCGATTCAGGCTCTGGTGATGATGTCAGGCCAGCAGAGTTCATCAGGCAAGACAGTTTGATTATCTGATTATTAACTCATGGATTTTTAAAAGTCAGCGATGACAGCACAATTTAACGTTCTAGTATGACTGCCCAGGAATTGATGATATAAAAAAGTTCAACTGCTTTCATATTCAAAGATGTAATTATTACATTGTTTCAATATATAATCTGTGAACCCTGAAGTTTGGCGCCACCTTGTGTGACCAAATGTGACAGTCGATGTAACTATCTGATTAGTTCATTACTCGAGTCTTGCTTTTTCTACTCCAGGAAGAGTGGAGTCTGGATCCTCCTTGTTGGTTTTAATTGTCTCCTGTGATTTCATGATTGAGTTATTGATAATTGATAATTCTCTATTCAGACCTAAGGAATAAAAAATGACTGAAAGAAACATAAGACAGTGCTCAAATCCTTTGTCATCAGCCAAATGCAAATCAACACAACTCTGAAAAACCATGAGATCAAGCTGCTCTAAAGGTAAGAGAATGTAGAGAAGTTTATTTTATTTTCAATAAATAGGAAAGGATTATGGTAGAGGCGATTATTGTAATGGTACTGTTTCCTTTCTGGAAATGAGAAAATTGAAGCATACAAAATAGGCTTAAATACACATCAATGTACTTGAATGGCATAATGGTGCTTTTGTTTCCAAGTTTTTATCACTATAGGCATGTTGTAGCTTGAGAGACTGGTAAATATGTCTAACTCAATAAATAAATAAATAAGTAAGAAAGAAAGAATGAAAGAAAGGATGAAAGAAAGAAGGAAAGAAAGAAAGAAAGAAAGAAAGGAATAAAAAGAGCCCTGCTTTGTTTTTGTGAGAAAATCAGTGAGGCTGTAAGGTTAGTCCATTGGAGGGTATGCTAATTTTAGCATGTGGGAAGTGTAGTGACATAGTCCTTCTGTGGCACTGTCCTCGCCCATTGGGAGGTGGAATCATGGGCAGAAGTGACCTGTTGTAGGAGGTTTGAGAGCCGGGAAAAGCTCTCTTGCTTGCGTGACTGGGACAGGTGAGCATCGAGTGGAATTTCCTGGTGTTCATCTGTCTAGGTTGTAAGTTATTTCTTCCTGAATAAACATCTATTTGGCCTATTAGTTTATCCTGATCCTTATTTAACCACAATATCTGGTGTCAGAAGCAGGATTAGGATTTTCAGGGGACCTGGGTTTCACTGAGGCGGCAGACGCTGCTCCCCTCCCCTACATTCCCCAATGGGCAGGGTCCCTTGCCTAACCAGGTGGACTCACCACAGATTTGGGACATTTGCTTCTTCCTTGTTTCAAAGGAGATCTTTGCCGCCAAAGCGGACCTGAGAAGGCACTCACCGCTTCTTATTTTTTGCGCACTTCTGCACTGCACTTTGCATTCCAGCTCCACCCACCAATGGGTGTGGTCAGTGCCACAGAAGGACTATCTCACTACAATTCCCCTTTTAGTCTAAGGAAAAGATGTACGCCTAATACAAAACTATATACAAAACAGTGAATAACAAGTGTGCTCAAAGAAAAGGAAAATGGAGAAGAAAATGACCTACATATCTAGTTGTAGGGTGAAGGCATAACAGAGTTTACAATAGAGTTGTCCTAAGCTGGAAGACGTAAGTCTAGTACCTAATATATCTAACTAGGAAGAGAGAATAATAGTTGTGATAGTTTAATCTTCAACTTCATCAAGACCTGAGAAGGAAAATAACAATACTAGAGTACACAGGAAGTGGGGGTGGACAACTTCCAAAATGTGCAGCAAGGACAGAAATAGCAAACCAACTGGACAGTCACCCTAGGTCTCACAGCAACGTTGGTACACCCAGTTTTGGCTGAGGCCAAGAGAACTTGACAGATCACAGCAACATCAGGGAGGTAGAATGGCTGTCTTACCCTGACTTGGCAAGGTCCAGCAGTCTTCTATATTTGTCTCCTGCAAGCACATAGGACTGCATGTCCAAATCAGTGGTCAAGGTGGGGGCAATTCTTTGCCCAACAGGCCATTAGCTGAGTTGAGAATGAACTCCAGCAGGAGCAACAACAGTGTCCAACATATTTTTGGGAAAGTGCACGGTGCTGTCAGGAGCAACAGTGTCTTATGTCAATGGAGTACTAATATTAAAACATTTAAATGCCATGTTCTGCATATCTATGAAGTGGTTGAAGATTAAGCATCTATATCTGACTAATCTCATAGGTACAGGAAACGTGAGTGAAGATAATCTGTAATACTCAGGAACTTAGCTAAAAAACTGAATACATAACAATGTAAGCTGTAAAATACTATCTCACTCTTACTCAAATTCACTAGAAAATAGGCTAATCTACTTATATCCCATCTAAACCATACCTATCCCAACCATTCCCTATTCCTCTCTAAAAGATAAACCCGAGTGTAAGCATCACCTTCCATAGCCAACCCTAAATAACTAAAACCAACCCAAAGAAAATGACTATTATCCCAAAATTCCAAGGGTAGGGAAAGGAGGCGTCGTTATCTTAAGGTTACTTCCGGCTAAAATGGGATGATGATTGCACCAATGTATCCTGTAGGAAGAAAATTTTTAGCAACCGATATTCTCAACAGAACTGGCTGTGACATATGTAGCTAGTCACAGTGTGACAGAAAATGCTTGACTGTAGTTCTGTTTGAAACTCTGGCCAGGGTGTAATAAGAAGGTGCACCATTACAGCTAGCTAGTCATGAGTTATCTCGAGCAAAACAGTCTCAAACCGGTTTTAAGGTGATGTTTGTAGTTCAGATGCATCAGGTTGAGTCAAGTGGAAACGATGTGGGGCCCCATCTTCTTTCCAGAGAGTTCAAAGTCTGCTGTTAGGAATCGTTATTATTCCTTATGGAAAAGTTACACATCAATATTAAAGTAAAATTTTCAAGTTTTAAGGAAAGACGACAAAAAGCATTAAAACATATGTGAGAAAATTAGGATTTCACATAGAAAATTGCCTGAGAAATGAATCCCTAGATTTTGTTTTCTTCTGCCTTACACCAATTGGCTTCTTGATTTAAGGCAGAAACCATGAATTTAATCTTAACAACATGCTTGAATTTAGAGAAGAAAAGCCAAATCCAACTCCAAAGCCAGCATTTGTTTACATGAATTGGGACTTCAGGAATACTAGATAGTAAAGAGAAATCGATTTCTGTATAGAAATAGTTTACTACAATTAAATATTTTTTTCACCTTATATCTGAAGAGCTGTCTTCTCTTCTGTAGGTACCTACATATTCAGTGTCTTTTGGCTGTTTGATGATAGGTTTTCTCTGTTTTCCTGTGAGAACAACAACAGAACACTTGTCCTACCTTTGAGAGGCCTCCGCACACCTCATGGGACCTAATTTGTAGGATGACTTGTTATTTCTCTTTATTAAGATGTTTCACTTGTTCAACTCGGATCTTGATTAACTGAGATGGTATCCATAGTTTTTCTTCTCCTGTAGATACAAATGCAAAACTCCTACCCCAAAGTAACACATATCCTGCTTTCCATTATGAGGTAAGTACATCCTTGAAGTACACTGGCTGATTTAGTTCAGAAGTTTTTTCTATTGTCCAGTGTCTTTCTGCAGCTTTTTTTCCTTTTTCATCAACATTAAGAAAGTTTAATGTTAATAAAGCATTATGTAATCTATGTTTGGGTGTCTTGGTTCCTCCTGCCTGTTTATGGATCATTTTTTTTAAAGTATGATTGGATCTCTCAAACACTGCTTGTCCTGTAGGATTGTGTGGTATACCAGTTTTGTGCTTTATGTTATAATACTCAAAAAACTGTTTCATATTGCTGGAGACATATGCTGGAGCATTGTCAGGTTTTATTTGTGCAGGTATGCCCATAATATCCATTACCTCTAATAGGTGTATGATAACAGAATCAGCCTTTTCAGAGCTCAGAGCAGTAGCCCATTGAAACCCTGAAAATGTATCTATAGTGTGATGTACATATTTTAATTTTCAAAATTCTGCAAAATGAAACACATCCATTTGCCATATTTAATTCCTATTTAAACCTTTAGGGTTACTGCCTGGTGGTAAAGAAGTTTGGTTATAGAATGAGCAAGTAGGACATTTCCTTACTATTTCCTTGGCTTGTTCCAAAGTGATAGAAAAATCCCTTTTTAAACCTTTGCTGTTCACGTGGATGAGTCCTCTTTCTGATAGTATCTTGTAACTGTATAAACAATGAAGTTAATTCTGTATTGTCAGGAATAAATTCTGCAGTCTCAATGTGTGAAACGACACTCTCTGTGTATTGAGAGTCAGTAACTATATTGAGAGGTTCTTTTAAATCCATAAGTACCTGAGAATGGCATACACTTCTGCCTTTTGTACAGAATTATAAGGGCTTTGAACCACTTTGCTATTTTTTCCTGATTTATTATATCAGGCCTTACCCAATTTTTTGCATTAGTGTAGAATGTATGAACTCCAGAAATAGGTGTTTTTCGTACAATGCGTGGAAGGATCCACATAGTTTTCTTTATGAATTTGATTCTCTCAGTTTTGAGATAGTTGTTGCGAATAGTTCCCTATAAAAATTACCAGAGGAACTAGGATACAAGTTGTATTCTAAGAGATTCATATAAAGTCCCTCACAGAACTGGGAAGGGACAAGTCCCCCAGACCTCAGGTATAGTGGGGGAGGACAGCTAATGGAGAGAGAAGTAGGAGAAAATGAGAGGGAGGAGAGGAAGGCATGTGCGACCAGGAGGATTGAGCCTGGTTAGGAATGGAAAATAGGAAAGAGAGAGAGAGACAGAGACAGAGAGAGAGAACATAAAAGAGGGAGCCAATATTGGTTTGAAGATAAAGTTGAACACAAAGAAAGGTCGAGGGAACTACAAGACTGCTCCCAAATAACAATTTCAGCTTCCGTGGAAAGGCTATCATAAATGCCCTTCCCGGAGAGTGAGATCAACAACTAACTTCTCCATGGAGTCCTCAACTAATGCCTGTTGAAAACAGGAGCAAACACCCATACATAAACACTGAGTCAAACTAGAACCCAGAAGCAGATGGAGAGGACAAGACCATGCGGTAGAAGTACATAGAGACAGCTTACCTGAACAAGGAGGAGCTAAGGGCCACTAGACTGATAGCTGGGAAGCCAACAGGGGTCTGACTCGGACCCCCCTGAATATGGGTCTCAGCCAGAAGTTCTGAGCAGTCTAAGAGACCTCAGACAGTGGAGCCAGGATGTATCCCTGGTGCACAAAAGGACTTTGCAAACATATCCCCCATGGAGGGATAACTGCCTTATTCTAGAGATAGGAGAGAAGCCCTAGTCCCTACTTCACAGGACCTGTCAGATCTACATGACCCCAACTGGATGGCATTCCCCTACATATTGTATTGTGGTGGGGGTTTGGGAGGGGAGGGTGTTTAGAGTGCATGGGAGAGGGTAGAGAGGGCAAAAGGGAGGGAAGGAGGGAGGGAGGGCTTGGGGGGAGGGAGGGAGGGAGGGAGAGGGAACTGGGATCGACATGTAAAATAATAAAAAAACAAAACAAAACAAAACAAAAAAAACGCTTTGACTCCAAAATTTAAGTTGAAGAACAAGTTACTGGGGAAAAGTATTTCTATTTTTGTTTCCACAGAAAATGAAAAGATGTGGATTCCTTCCAGACTAATGTGGTTTGATCACACCAGACCGCCTGAAACAGAGTACAAGCTGATCCTACATTTCAAACAGCTGTACAAAACAGCCCTACAGACTACAGCTAGGATATCTGAATCTTCTTCGAATCCCCCAAGACAGCGCCCCTTACCAGCAGGAAGTAGTTTGGAAAGAACGACGCCCAAATTCCCAAATATTGTGTATAAATGTTTGTTTTCATTTAATTGGACTTTGTTATATAAAATTAAATAAAAATACTCTATATGCATAAAAAAAAAGAAAGGAAAAAAAATTACTGCTATCTCTCTGCCAATATTCGTTATCTTTCCATAAGGAGTACATTTCCTCATTAGTTAAAGGTACTATTATTTCTGCTGGGTCCCTTCCTATTAGCTGATGAAGTCTTAATTTATCTTTTATAATCAAGTCAGAGATCTTTTCTATATGTGTTTTTAGTTTTTTATTCTCTTTATGTGGTAGGAATATCCATTCTAATATGATATCTTCTCTCTGCAACAAAATCCCTGAAGGATATTCTCTAGATGGTAATATAACCAGAATACAGTCTAGGTTTGGATCCACACGGTCCACATGTGCTTCTAGTATCCTCTTTTCTACCCATTCTAATTCCTTTTCAGCTTTAGCTGATAGTATTCTTGGACTATTCAAGTCCTTATCTACTTTTAGGGCCATTTTCAGGTTTTTCAAATCATGCCCTTCTACTCCAATAATGGTTTGCAGTTGAGAAATCTCTCTTAGTAAATTTTGAAGATCTTTGAGAGTCTTGTAGTGATCTCTTCTGATATGTACTTTTTATGGTCTAATTTTCTGTAGACCTATTTTATATCCTAAGTAGTTGATAGACTCTCCTTTTTGTATTTTTTTCTGGTGCAATTTGTAATCCCCAGCCAGGTAAATCTTCTTTTACTTTCTCAAACATTTTTACTAATATTTATCCTTTAGAGTCATCTAACAATATATTACCCATGTAATGATAGATTATGGAAGGCAAAGGACACAGTTGACAAGAACAAATGGCATCCCACAGACTGGGAAAATATTTTCACCAATCCTCAAACCTACATCTGACATATATATATATACATTATATGTATAAATTATACATATATATAATTTATATATACATATATATGTATATTATAATATATATATATATATTTATATTATAAAATAAGCAAGAAAACAGTCATCAAAACACCAAATAATCCTATTAAAAAACGGGGTACAGAACTGAAAAGGATTTTCAAAAGAAGAATTCAAAAAGGATGAAAGACACAAAAGAAACTGATCAACATCCTCAGCTATCAGGGAAATGCAAATCAAGAGAACTTTGAGATACCATCTTACTCCAGCTAGAATGGCTAAAATTAGGAACACTAATGATAACTTATTGCAGGAGAGGATGTGTAGAAAGAGGAACATTCTTGCTCTGCTGTTCAGAGTGCAAACTTGCACAGCCATGTTGGAGGTCAGTGTGGCAGTTCCTCAGGACATTGGAAATCAGTCTACCAAACAACCCGGTGATCCCCCTCTTTGTCATATAACCGAAGAATCCACATCCATGCAACTAAGACATGTGCTCAGCTGTGTTCATGGCTGTATTATTTGTAATACTAAGAACCTGGACTCAATCTAGATGCTGATCAACTGAGGAATGGATAAAGAAGATATGATGGCACATCACCTGCAGCACATTTCTCTGCTGGGCCCCGCAGTGGAAACACTCTAGGTATTCACTGAGATGGCTAGAATGGAGGGAAAGGTTCATCATCACAGTCACAGCCTCTTTTCCTTGACTTTCGGGATGATGCACCACTCGTTGGGTCTCTCTGACGACATCTGTAGAGCAGACACCATCCTATGTTCCAGCACACACGTTCCAGAAGTTGTGATGGGAATCCAGAAAATCAAGCACCTCTAATTTGCAATTCCTGTTGGTCAAATAAGAAGGGCTTCAAATGGCAGGACTACCAATGTATAATCGGCTTTCACCTCACACATCCACTTCCCTTGAATGCATCCTGGAAATCAAGACTCAAAAGTTCCCTTTCTAAGGGCTGGCTACAGAGGCTGAGGTAGACTCATTGTGTGTTGACTACATCTCCTAGCAGTGTGCTCCATGCACCACTGTCTCTTTTTATTTTTTCACTTCTCTGAGAAAACTCTAATTCAACTTGATCCACATTCTGAACTCTGTAGTCACTTCTCTCCATCCACACTCTTCCCCTCCATGTCACATTTTCTTAGTCACCTAGGTTGATCCATCTGCTGAATCAGCAAATCAAAGCTACCCAGCACAGCCTTCAAGATCTCCAGGTCAGGAAACTTCATCAGGGCTCCCAAGGGAAGGCACCTGAAAGGCCCAGCTGCCACCATAGCACTCAGGATCTTTGTTTGTTTCCCCTTTAAGGCATCTTTGAATAGTGGTGGGAAGAGCTCCATGGGTAGCTTATTCAGAGCAGAGATAGCCAAGGCTTCATTTTTGAGCAGACTACTTCTTGCCAGCATCTGGAGTGTCAATGGCGAACTCATCTTGACCTTCACACAGACAGGTGCTATGGTAATATTCAGAGGAATTAACCCTTCCAGACAAGTCAATTTTAGAAGGTCTCTTTGTCCCTTCATGGCATAAACCCTGCCGGACTTTGGTCACTACTCTAGAAATGTTGGAAACTCCGTATTTCCTATTACACACTGTCTGACTTTCTCATAGCCATAGTTCCTTCAAAGGCCTCATGCTCATAGACATGAGCCACCATGGCAACAAATCTCCCCGTTATTCTGCTAATCAAAATCACTGCTCCCCAGAATACTACAACCCTGGGCAATGAGAGAAAAGTAAACAAGAGCTAGACTCTTTTGTGGGAAATCATCTTCAAATGTCTTTCTTGATCCTCAAGATCAAAGTTAAAAATCCCACAGCCAAGTTTACTTTGCATTCAATCAGTGGGGGTTGTTGGGAGAATATGTGAAATGGAGACAGTCACTGTCATTTCTAATATTTTAGACCTGCAGCCAAGATGAGCCCCAGACCACTCTTTAGGAGTTTGAGTACTGAAAATTTGTCAACTTGATGCTTCGCTGAGACTCATGGCCATCTGTGGGCTTCTACAGAATTTTCTTCATCTTCAGTTAACAAGTCCATAATCACATTGAATTAAATCCTTTTAAGCCAGATTGGAGTTGTTGGTCAGTACTTGCTCAGTGTGTCTTAACCCCTGAATATCGCAACCTCATCATTCTCTTAAAGGGCACAGCAGGTTAGCACCTGTGCTCCATGCACCACTGTCTCTTTTCATTTATTCACTTCTCCAAGACAGCTCTGATTCAACTCGATCCACATTCTGAACTCTGTAGTCACTTCTCTCCATCCACACTCTTCCCCTCCATGTCACACTTTCTGACTCACCTAGGTCGACCCTTCTGCTGAATCAGCAAGTCTCATAATACTCTCATAACACTAAGCTGCATGTGGGGTTCTAGGCTAACCAGGGCTAAATGAGATTTTCAGCTTCAAATAGCAAAACCAAACATAATAACAAAACCAAGGTTACTAAGATGGCCAGAGGGACTGGAGATCCTTGGTAAGGTTGTATGTCCTGAAGGGCTTGAATGGCTAACCTGATCAGCACACACATAAGAGGTGTTCCAATCCCAGCAGTTGTGTTAGTGACTTGAGGATCCAAACAACTCTGTTTAACCTGGCCAGGATAACCCTTATATGCCCATAACCTCTTACACCTTCCATTCAAATCGCCACCATCAGCCATATTCTGCCATCTGATTGGATAATTGAGCATATCCCCACCCAATCATACTTGAGCTTTCACAGCTGTGGCTTGAGAGAATCAGATGTGGGAAAGGTGTGTGTGGGGGGAGACCAGATTGTACCAAAGACTCAGGTTAACTCTAACACTAGTCCATGCACAGGCATTGGTTTCTCACACCTTTAGTCCCGGCACTTGGGGCACAGAGGCAGGCAGATCTCTGTGAGTTCAAGAGAAGCCTGTTCTACAGATTGAATTCCAGTACAGACTGCAATGCAATACACAGAAACCGTGTCTTGAAAACAACAAAAAATTAACAAAACAAAACAAACAAGCAAACAAAACTTCTCCCCCAATTTTCAATTCTGGGATTTACTCTCATGATGACATGTAGACAGTTGTAAGATTTCCATATTCATTGGATCAATGAAGCTCAGCCCTATCTAAACTCTTTTTTCATTCTGAGCTGACATGGAAATCTCATTAATCCTCCTACCTGAGCTTAGTGGTATAGCTTGTATGTGACCAGTTTGATTGGATCTCCCATCAGGAAACAGATTGAACTGACTCTCTGGTAACAGTAAAAACCCATTCTCCAAGTCATCTCAAACTCTAAGCATCTGTCTCTGTATTGTTAAACAATTAGTTTTATAGTCTATAATCAGCTTTCCATTTTATGTAACCATTGCCATGACCACTGGAATCTAACCAGGGCTTCAGTAACCTTCCAATCTTAGTGGAAGAATAACGAAACAAGACATGTTCGTGTTAATTACGTCTACTTTCAGGACAGAGATTGAACTGAGTTTGATCGTGTTGAAAATTACAAAATCAATTGTATTTTTTTGAGACAGTGTTTGTCAGTGGTCACACCCTACATTCCTGGTACTAGCTCTAAGACCGTGCTATGCTACCCGACAACTCACAGAGATCTGACTTCCTCTAACTCCCATGTGCTGCCAATAATGTTGAGTGCAGCAAGATACATAGCAGACCCAGAGAAAGCCAAGCCACTACCTCTTACCTTTATGTCAGGAAGAAAGCGCTATTCCTGTCTCCACAAACTCTCACCAAGTTTCAGACACCTTCCTCTCCTTGGAGGGGCTGGAGAATTCTGAGACTGACTCCTCAATCCCCTGCTTCTACCTTTTATACCTCTCTAGGGCTGGGAATAAAGGTGTGACCTCTGTGAGCTCCAGACAATATTCAGGTCATACCTTGAAAACCTGTACTCCACAAAACTTGAGAATGCAAAGGAAATGAACAAATTTCTTGAAAATTATCACCAAAATAAAATCAATAACAGACAAAAAACTTAAATAGACCTATAAACCCCTAACGAAGTAGAAGCAGTCATCAAAAGCCTTCCACCACACACACACACACACACACACACACACACACACACACACAGAGAGAGAGAGAGAGAGAGAGAGAGAGAGAGAGAGAGAGAGACAGACACACAAAAAAGACCAGGGCCAGATGGCTTCAGTCCAGAATTCTACTGGAAAATCAAGGAAGATCTAAATTTCGTACTCCCCAAATTGTTCCACATAATGGAAACAGAAAGTTCATTGCCAAACACTTTTTTTTTGGAGGCCACAATCACCTTGGTATTCAGGACACACAAAGACACAACTAGGAATAAAAACTACAGACCAATATCCCTAATGAATATTGATGCAAAAATACTCAATAAAATACTGGCAAACCGAATCCAAGCATACATCACAGAAATCACCCACCATGACCAAGTAGGCTTCATCACTGGTATGCAGGGGTTGTTTAACATTCTACAACCTATCAAGGTGATCCACCTTACAAAAAAACTGAAAAAGATAACCACCCGATAATCTCCTTAGATTCTGAAAAAGCCTTCAGCAAAAATCAACACCCTTTCACGAAAAAGGCCTTGGAGAGATCAGGGGTAACAGGAACATATCTAAACATAAAATGAGCACTATTCATAGACCAACAGACAATATCAAATTGAATGGAGGGAAGTTTAAAGGGATTTCTCTAAAATCAAGAACAAGACAAGGCTGTCATCTCATTCCATATCTCCAATATTGTACTTGAAGTACTAGCTAAAGCAATAAGAAAACAAAGGTAGATCATGGAGACACAAAATGGAAATGAAGAAATCAAACTTTATCTATTTGCAGATGATATGATAGTTTACAAAATTGAACCCCCACCAAAAAAAAAAAAAAAAAAACAAAAAAGCAAAAACAAAAACAAAAAACAAAAAAACAAAACAAAACAAAAAAAAAATCTTCTACCATGGAACACCTGAGGCTTACAAACACCTCCAGCAAAATAGCAGGATACAAGATATTCTCAAAAATGATGAGTAATCCTACTTTATTCAGACAACAAAGGGGCTGAGAAAGAAATCTGAGAAACATCATCATTTACAATAGCCACATACAACATAGAATACCTTGGGGTAATGCTTACCAAATAAGCAAATGACCTAATAATAAGAACTTTGTGGCTTTAAAGAAAGAAATTCAAGAAGATAGCAGAAAATGGAAAGATCTCCCATGCTCTTGGTAGGATGAACATTGTAAAAATGGCAATCTTGTCGAAATCAATCCATAGATACTGTGCCATGCCCATTAAAATCCCAGCACAATTCTTCACGAACCTTGAAAGGATAATAATAATGGACTTTATATTGGAAAACAAGAGAACCAGGATAGGCAAAATATCCTGTACAATAAAGGAAGTTCAGAGGTCATCACCATTCCCAACTTTAAGCTCTACTACAGAGCAATCCTCCTGATAAGAGCCTGGTATCGCCAAGAAATAGAGCAGTAGACCAATGGAATTGAATAGAAAACATGATAATAACGCACACACCTTCGAACACCTGATTTTTGACAAAACAGTTAAAACTATACAATGGGAGGAGTAAATCATCTTCAACAAATGATGCTGGCACAACTGGATGATGGTGTGTAGAACTGCAGATAGAACCATGTCTATCGCCATGCACAAACCTCAAGTCAAACGGATCAAACACATCGTGATAAATCCTGCCACACTGAACCTCTTAGAAGAGAAAGTGGGGAGGTACCCTTGAACAAATTGGCATAGAAGACCCCTTCGAAACTTAATTCCAGACACTGAGATTGACAATTAGTAAATGGGACCTCCTCAAACTTAGAAGCTTCTATAAAGCAAAGGACACAGTTGACAAGACCAAATGGCAGCCCACAGACTGGGAAGTTTTTCACCACTCCTACATCTGAAACAGGGCTGATCTCCAAAATATACCAAAAAAAAAAAAAAAAAAAAAACGAAAATAGCCATCAAAACACCAAATAACCCTATTAAAAAACGGGGGTACAGAAATGAAAAGTATTCTCAATGGAGGAATTCAAAATGGCCGAAAGACACGAAATGAAGTGATCAACATCCTTAACTATCAGGGAAATGCAAATCAAAAGAACTTTGAGATACCATCTTACTCCTGCCAGAATGGCTAAAATTCGGAACACCAATGACATCTTATGCTGGAGAGGATGTGGAGAAAGGAGAACACTCCTTCTCTGCTGCTGAGAGTGCAAACTTACACAGCCAATTTGGAGGTCAGTGTGGCGGTTCCTCAGGAAATTGGGAATCAGTCTACCACAGGACCCGCTGATCCCTCTCTTAGTCATATACCCAAAGGATGCACATCCATGCAACAAAGACATGTGCTCAACTGTGTTCGTGGTGCATTATTTGTAACAGCAAGAACGTGGATGCAACCTAGATGCCCCTCAACTGAAGAATGGATAAAGAAGATATGATGGCACTTCTACACAATGGAATACTACTCTGTGGGGGGAAAGAAAAAAACAATGGAATCTTGAAATTCTCAGGCAAGAGGATGGAACTTGAAGAAACCATCCTGAATGAAGTAACACAGTCACAAAAAGAAGGACATGCTATGTACTTGCTCACATATGTATTTTAGACATAGAGCAAAGGATCACCAGCATATAATTGACAACACCAGAGAAACTGATAGACAAGGAAGATCTAAGATATTCATATAAGGTCCCTCAATGAAGGTGGAAACAAAAAATTCTCCAGAGCACAAGGGGATTGGGGAGCCGTTAGTGTGGTGGGGACTAGGAGAAATAGAAGGGGAGGAGGGGAAACCACGTGGGATTAGGAAGACTGAGCCAACAGAGGAATAGAAGAGAGAAAAGAGAGAGAAAGAGAAAGAGAGAGACCATAAAAAGGGGAGCCATTATAGGATTGAAGAGAAAACTGAACCTAAAGAAATGTCCAAATACCTACGAGAATGACCCCAGTTAAAAATTTGTAGCAAAGGCTACCATAAATGCCCTTCCCTGATAATGAGATCAACAACTAATTTATCGAACACCATGGAGCCCTCATCTAGTACCTGATGGAAGCATAAGCAAACACCCACAACTAAACACTGAGCCGACTCGAATCAAGATGCAGGCAGGGAGGACAAGGCCAGGCTGCAGAAACACATAGGGACCGTTTACCGCAACTGTCTATGTGGGAATCTATGGAGATTCCCACATGGGCGTCATCAGTCTACTTGCTATTATCTTTTTCATACTTTGATGGGTTAAACCCTGTGGGGATATCCACCTCTAGACTGGATTCCTGTTTAATACTATAAATTCATTTGTGTTTTTCCATACTTTAACTTTACTTATCTTTAAGAAAATGTCTTTTGAAGGGCATGTGTGTGGTATGTGTGTATGTATATGGAGGTAACAGCAAGCGCTTCCAGAAACCAGAAATGAATGTCAGATATCCGGAAAGAGGTCCACGTGTTTCTGCCCGCTAAGATCAAACACTGGTCCCCAGAGACGTTATGAAGCACCCTCATTCGCTGAGTCATCCATCATTCCAAGAGTTTATCTCGGACTTTATGATGAGATTACATGAAGCTGAGGTATAAAAATCCCAAGAGTGTGGCATGTTAGGTTAGCTTCTGCCTGAAAGTTCTAAGACGCAGAAGGTGTAGAGACAAAGAGACACAAGAGTATGCAAACACAGTGAGCACAGTGCACAAGTCTGGGATTGTCAAGGGAAAACCTTAGTAAATTAAAAGTGTGCAACACACTCTCTCATGCAAAAGCATTTTTTATTGAGCTTATTGGAAACTGTAACGTTAAGGATGGTGGGCGAGGCAAGTAATATCCAGCTTAAATGCCTCTCATAAACACAGAAAGACAGATCTCAGTTGAAAAGGGAGAGGACCGTGCTCTCAACAACAGTTCATTCTACAGTCAATGTTACTCTTCAAAAAGGAAATATATGTGCACATATTACAAATCTTTATGTAAGTCAGGCAAAGAAAAGGTGGAGGCAGAGACATGGAACACATTTCATCCAGTCCATGGTGCTCTTTGTACTATGCTCTGTCTTTATCCCCTCCCCTGTGTATCTGAACTCTCACACACTGACTGTGGTGGGGTCAGTACACAGTGTTCTCAAATCCCTTTTCCTATCTGAGGTTGGGTCTTCACCGTTGGCCCTGAGCAGATGAGCAGGCCCTGATTGTCCATGTCAAAGCTTCTCTCTCTCTCTCTCTCCTCTGATTCCTTGGTATGACATTGTCTCCAAGTATATCCAAAACACCTTGAATAGACAAGCTCTGTGTCTCTCTAAAGAGTCACTGGAGTCCTTGATTTCCTTTCTCAGGCCAGCAGTAATCTCTCATCCTTTATTCCCAACATGAACATAGGGAGGCCTCTTGGTGATAGACACAGAATCGCCTGCAATCTAGACACTTCTTACTCACAAAGTAGACCTCCTTTGGCTGTCTTATTGCTCTAAGAGTGTCCAAGAGCTCAGAACAACATTGGACAAATCTGTCTGGCAGGACATCACCAAAGTCATCATACACTTCACCAGGGGCAGGATACATCTCCAAGGTGAGCTGTGTCAGGTGGGCAGTGTGCTGAAGCAGCTTCTTAAGGCTGGTCAAAGACAGGAAGTTCTTCATCAAATTCACCTCCACCAGCTGGGAACACTGGCTCAGGGCAGGGAGGATGACATCCATTTGGAAGTCCATGAGCATACAACCCTTCAATTTTAATGTCTGCAGGGTAGCTGTCAATCTCTCTAGCAGTCTTCCCAGAAGTGGATGACTTAAATTTAAAAAGGTGACACCACTCAGGTCCAGATGTGTGAGCCGATGGACGCTTGGGCACTGGGACAAGTAACTCATGTCTGATTCTGATAGTGAGCAGCGTGTGATTGCTAGGGTCTCTAAGGGACTCTCCAAGTTCCTACAGAAAGACAAGGCAGATTATCTCAGTAAGTTTAATAGTAGTAGAGTAAGGGAACCAACTTCAAGTGAGCAGTGGTTAGTGTGTCCTAATGTCGTTCTGAGATCTTGGTGGAGGTCAATTCCAGAATGCTCTCAGATGGAGAAGTAACAGCACAGGCAAAATCATGTGACTGCTTAGGTCCCCAACCCTGGTTCCCCTGCGCTGTCAAACTCAAAGCCTCATCAGATGACAAATGGGGCCAGCAGGAAGCCAAGAAAGAAGACCTGGTGGCAACTCAGAGCCTTCTCTGTGTGTGCTAACATTGGTCCTCATGAGTCCCACCTCCTAGCACAGCCTCTGTACTACTGAGAGGTCTTCCCTTTGACCCACCCTAATCACTTCACTCTCAGTAATTTTCCATTGACTTAGACACTACCTGTGCTCAGAGAGCCCCTGTCCCTTGGAAAATCAGAGAGCGATGTAAACTGTGCATACAGTTCTGAGGACAGTGCTGACATGGGGCAACATGTGACTTAAAACACCCTCCCCTCTGTAGGTCAGGTTTCAAAGACCGTTTCTCGGTGATGGTGGTGAGAATAACAGAAAGACTACTAGAGCAATCATTCAGAGGTCTTATCCGTGTGTAGTCACCAGTGGCTGGCAAGCCCCAGGTGTACACTGATGTTTCATGTAACACGGAAAGGCTCTTCTCTGGCCTGTGAAACAAGCTCTCTATCCTTCCTTACCTGAGCACTTGGTCCAGTCTTGCATTCAGGAGGAAGACACGATTCAAACAGAGATGCTGGAGCTTGTTGAGTTGGGAGAACTGAGAAACGATCTGTCGAAAACACCGTCGTTTCATCTCTTGGTTCCACAACCAACGCAAGGGTGTGAAGACTTCATGAAGAAGGAGTTTCTGAAGGTTTTTCATCTGGCCCAGGCCAGGGGCAAACTTTGCAAGGGTCCTCAGGTCCCAGCGAGCATTCACTTCCAGTTCCCGTATACTGCATGGCGCAAATACCTCCAGCAGCTCTAGGGGGTTATAGACAGGGCGGGCCCCAAACTCCAGCTTTTCACAGATCACCTGCAGCACATCTTTTCTCTGCTGGGCCCAGCAGTGGAAACATTCCAGGTATTCACAGAGATGTCTGGAATGGAGGGAAAGGTTCATCATCACAGTCACAACCTCTTTTCCCTGTCTTTTGGGATGGTGCACCACTGGTTGGGTCTCTACGACGACATCTGGAGAGCAGACACCATCCTCTGTTCCAGCCCACACGTTCCAGAAGTTATGATGGGCATCCCGAAAATCAAGCACCTCTAATTTGCAATTCCTGTTGGTCAAACAAGAAGGGGATTCAAATGGCAGGACTGCCAATGTATAATCGGCTTTCACCTCACACATCCACTTCCCTTGAATGCATCCTGGAAACCAAGACCCAAAGTTTCCTTTCTAGGGCCTGGCTACAGAGGCCGAGGTAGACTCATTGTGTGTTGACTACATCTCTTAGCAGTGCGCTCCATGCACCACTGTCTCTTTTCATTTATTCACTTCTCTAAGACAGCTCTGATTCAACTCGACCCACATTCTGAACTCTGTAGTCACTTCTCTCCATCCACACTCTTCCCCTCCATGTCACACTTTCTGACTCACCTAGGTCGATCCTTCTGCTGAATCAGCAAATCAAGGCCAGCCAGCACAGCCTTCAAGATCTCCAGGTCAGGAAACTTCATCAGGGCTCCCAAGGGAAGGCATCTGAAAGGCCAGGCTGCCACCATAGCACTTAGGATCTTGGTTTGTTTCCCCTTAAAGGCATCTTTGAATAGCGGTGGGAAGAGCTCCATGGGTAGTTTATTCAGAGCAGAGATAGCCAAGGCTTCATTTTTGAGCAGACTACTTCTTGCCAGCATCTGGAGTGTCAATGGCGAACTCATCTTGACCTTCACACAGACAGGTGCTATGGGAATATTCAGAGGAATTAATCCTTTCAGACAAGTCACTTTCAGCAGGACTCTCTGCCCCTTCATGGCTTAAACCCTGCTGGGCTTTGGTCACTTGTCTAGAAATGTTGGAAAACCCATATTTCCTAGTACACACTGTCTGACTTCTCATAGGCATAGGTCCCTCAAAGGCCTCTTGCTCATGGACATGAGCCACCATGGCAACAAATCTCCCCGTTATTCTGCTAATCAAAAACACTGCTCCCCAGAATACTACAACCCTGGGCAATGAGAGAGTGGAAAAGTAAACAAGAGCTAGACTCTTTTGTGGGAAATCATCTTCAAATGTCTTTCTTGATCCACAAGATCAAAGTTAAAAATCCCACAGCCAAGTTTACTTTGCATTCAATCAGTGGGGGTTGTTGGGAGAATATGTGAAATGGAGACAGTCACTGTCTTTTCTAATATTTTAGACCTGCAGCCAAGATGAGCCCCAGACCACTCTTTAGGAGTTTGAGTACTGACAATTTGTCAACTTGATGCTTTGCTGAGATTCATGGCCATCTGTGGGCTTCTCCAGAATTTTCTTTATCTTCAGTTAACAAGTCCATAATCACATTGAATTAAATCCTTTTAAGCCAGATTGGAGTTGTTGGTCGGCACTTGCTCAGTGTGTCTTAACCCCTGAATATCGCAACCTCATCATTCTCTTAAAGGGCACAGCAGGTTAGCACCTGTGCTCCATGCACCACTGTCTCTTTTCATTTATTCACTTCTCCAAGACAGCTCTGATTCAACTCGACCCACATTCTGAACTCTGTAGTCACTTCTCTCCATCCACACTCTTCCCCTCCATGTCACACTTTCTGACTCACCTAGGTCGACCCTTCTGCTGAATCAGCAAATCTCATAATACTCTCATAACACTAAGCTGCATGTGGGGTTCTAGGCTAACCAGGGCTAAATGAGATTTTCAGCTTCAAATAGCAAAACCAAACATAATAACAAATCCAAGGTTACTAAGATGCCCCGAGGGACTGGAGATCCTTGGTAAGGTTGTATGTCCTGAAGGGCTTGAATGGCTAACCTGATCAGCACACACATAAGAGGTGTTCCAATCCCAGCAGTTGTGTTAGTGACTTGAGGATCCAAACAACTCTGTTTAACCTGGCCAGGATAACCCTTATATGCCCATATCTTCTTACACCTTCCATTCAAATCACCACCATAAGCCATATTCTGCCATCTGATTGGATAATTGAGCATATCCCCACCCAATCATACTTGAGCTTTCACAGCTGTGGCTTGAGAGAATCAGATGTGGGAAAGGTGTGTGTGGGGGGGAGACCAGATTGTACCAAAGACTCAGGTTAACTCTAACACTAGTCCATGCACAGGCATTGGTTTCTCACACCTTTAGTCCCGGCACTTGGGGCACAGAGGCAGGCAGATCTCTGTGAGTTCAAGAGAAGCCTGTTCTACAGATTGAATTCCAGTACAGACTGCAATGCAATACACAGAAACCGTGTCTTGAAAAAAAAACAAAAAATTAACAAAACAAAACAAACAAGCAAACAAAACTTCTCCCCCAATTTTCAATTCTGGGATTTACTCTCATGATGACATGTATACAGTTGTAAGAGTTCCATATTCATTGGATCAATGAAGCTCAGCCCTATCTAAACTCTTTTTTCATTCTGAGCTGACATGGAAATCTCATTAATCCTCCTACCTGAGCTTAGTGCTATAGCTTGTATGTGACCAGTTTGATTGGATCTCCCATCAGGAAACAGATTAAACTGACTCTCTGGTAACAGTAAAAACCCATTCTCCAAGTCATCTCAAACTCTAGGCATCTGTCTCTGTATTGTTAAATAATTAGTTTTATAGTCTTTAATCAGATTTCCATTTTATGTAACCATTGCCATGACCACTGGAATCTAACCAGGGCTTCAGTAACCTTCCAATCTTAGTAGAAGAATAACGAAACAAGACATGTTCGTGTTAATTACGTCTACTTTCAGGACAGAGATTGAACTGAGTTTGATCGTGTTGAAAATTACAAAATCAATTGTATTTTTTTGAGACAGTGTTTGTCAGTGGTCACACCCTACATTCCTGGTACTAGCTCTAAGACCGTGCTATGCTACCCTACAACTCACAGAGATCTGACTTCCTCTAACTCCCATGTGCTGCCAATAATGTTGAGTGCAGCAAGATACATAGCAGATCCAAAGAAAGCCAAGCCACTACCTCTTACCTTTATGTCAGGAAGAAAGCGCTATTCCTGTCTCCACAAACTCTCACCAAGTTTCAGACACCTTCCTCTCCTTGGAGGGGCTGGAGAATTCTGAGACTGACTCCTCAATCCCCTGCTTCTACCTTTTATACCTCTCTAGGGCTGGGATTAAATGTGTGAACTCTGTGAGCTCCAGACAATATTCAGGTCGTACCTTGAAAACCTGTACTCCACAAAACTTGAGAATGCAAAGGAAATGAACAAATTTCTTGAAAATTATCACCAAAATAAAATCAATAACAGACAAACAACTTAAATAGACCTATAAACTCCTAACGAAGTAGAAGCAGTCATCAAAAGCCTTCTACCACACACACACACACACACACACACACAGAGAGAGAGAGAGAGAGAGAGAGAGACAGACAGACAGACAGACAGACAGACTGACAGACAGACAGACACACAAAAAAGACCAGGGCCAGATGGCTTCAGTCCAGAATTCTACTGGAAAATCAAGGAAGATCTAAATTTCGTACTCCCCAAATTGTTCCACATAATAGAAACAGAAAGTTCATTGCCAAACACTTTTTTTTTTTGGAGGCCACAAGCACCTTGGTATTCAGGACACAGAAAGACACAACTAGGAATAAAAACTACAGACCAATATCCCTAATGAATATTGATGCAAAAATACTCAATAAAATACTGGCAAACCGAATCCAAGCATACATCACAGAAATCACCCACCATGACCAAGTAGGCTTCATCACTGGTATGCAGGGGTTGTTTAACATTCTAAAATCTATCAAGGTGATCCACCTTACAAAAAAACTGAAAAAGATATCCACCCAATAATCTCCTTAGATTCTGAAAAAGCCTTCAGCAAAAATCAACACCCTTTCACGAAAAAGGCCTTGGAGCGATCAGGTGTAACAGGAACATATCTAAACATAAAAAGAGCACTGTTCATAGACCAACAGACAATATCAAATTGAATGGAGGGAAGTTTAAGGGGATTTCTCTAAAATCAAGAAGAAGACAAGGCTGTCATCTCATTCCATATCTCCAATATTGTACTTGAAGTACTAGCTAAAGCAATAAGAAAACAAAGGTAGATCATGGAGACACAAAATGGAAATGAAGAAATCAAACTTTCTCTATTTGCAGATGATATGATAGTTTACAAAATTGAACCCCCACTCCCCCCAAAAAAAAAACAAAAACAAAAAACAAAAAAACAAAAACAAAAAAAAAAAACCCATCTTCTACCAGGGAACACCTGAGGCTTACAAACACCTCCAGCAAACTAGCAGGATAGAAGATATTCTCAAAAATGATGAGTAATCCTACTTTATTCATACAACAAAGGGGCTGAGAAAGAGATCTGAGAATCATCATCATTTACAATAGCCACATACAACATAGAATACCTTGGGGTAATGCTTACCAAATAAGCAAATGACCTAATAATAAGAACTTTGTGGCTTTAAAGAAAGAAATTCAAGAAGATAGCAGAGAATGGAAAGATCTCCCATGCTCTTGGTAGGATGAACATTGTAAAAATGGCAATCTTGTCGAAATCAATCCATAGATACTGTGCCATGCCCATTAAAATCCCAGCACAATTCTTCACGAACCTTGAAAGGATAATAATAATGGACTTTATATTGGAAAACAAGAGAACCAGGATAGGCAAAATATCCTGTACAATAAAGGAAGTTCAGAGGTCATCACCATTCCCAACTTTAAGAACTACTACAGAGCAATCCTCCTGATAAGAGCCTGGTATTGCCAAGAAATAGAGCAGTAGACCAATGGAATTGAATAGAAAACATGATAATAACGCACACACCTTCGAACACCTGATTTTTGACAAAACAGTTAAAACTATACAATGGGAGGAGTAAATCATCTTCAACAAATGATGCTGGCACAACTGGATGATGGTGTGTAGAACTGCAGATAGAACCATGTCTATCGCCATGCACAAACCTCAAGTCAAACGGATCAAACACATCGTGATAAATCCTGCCACACTGAACCTCTTAGAAGAGAAAGTGGGAGGTACCCTTGAACAAATTGGTATAGAAGACCCCTTCGAAACTTAATTCCAGACACTGAGATTGACAATTAGTAAATGGGACCTCCTCAAACTTAGAAGCTTCTATAAAGCAAAGGACACAGTTGACAAGACCAAATGGCAGCCCACAGACTGGGAAGTTTTTCACCACTCCTACATCTGAAACAGGGCTGATCTCCAAAATATACCAAAAAAAAAAAAAAGCAAAAAAATAGCCATCAAAACACCAAATAACCCTATTAAAAAACGGGGGTACAGAAATGAAAAGTATTCTCAATGGAGGAATTCAAAATGGCCGAAAGACACGAAATGAAGTGATCAACATCCTTAACTATCAGGGAAATGCAAATCAAAAGAACTTTGAGATACCATCTTACTCCTGCCAGAATGGCTAAAATTCGGATCACCAATGACATCTTATGCTGGAGAGGATGTGGAGAAAGGAGAACACTCCTTCTCTGCTGCTGAGAGTGCAAACTTACACAGCCAATTTGGAGGTCAGTGTGGCGCTTCCTCAGGAAATTGGGAATCAGTCTACCACAGGACCCGCTGATCCCTCTCTTAGTCATATACCCAAAGGATGCACATCCATGCAACAAAGACATGTGCTCAACTGTGTTCGTGGTGCATTATTTGTAACAGCAAGAACGTGGATGCAAACTACATGCCCCTCAACTGAAGAATGGATAAAGAAGATATGATGGCACTTGTACACAATGGAATACTACTCTGTGGGGGGAAAAAAAAAACAATGGAATCTTGAAATTCTCAGGCAAGAGGATGGAACTTGAAGAAACCATCCTGAAAGAAGTAACACAGTCACAAAAAGAAGGACATGCTATGTACTTGCTCACATATGTATTTTAGACATAGAGCAAAGGATCACCAGCATATAATTGACAACACCAGAGAAACTGATACACAAGGAAGATCTAAGATATTCATATAAGGTCCCTCAATGAAGGTGGAAACAAAAAATTCTCCAGAGCACAAGGGGATTGGGGAGCCGTTAGTGTGGTGGGGACTAGGAGAAATAGAAGGGGAGGAGGGGAAACCACGTGGGATTAGGAAGACTGAGCCAACAGAGGAATAGAAGAGAGAAAAGAGAGAGAAAGAGAAAGAGAGAGACCATAAAAAGGGGAGCCATTATAGGATTGAAGAGAAAACTGAACCTAAAGAAATGTCCAAATACCTACGAGAATGACCCCAGTTAAAAATTTGTAGCAAAGTCTACCATAAATGCCCTTCCCTGATAATGAGATCAACAACTAATTTATCGAACACCATGGAGCCCTCATCTAGTACCTGATGGAAGCATAAGCAAACACTCACAACTAAACACTGAGCTGACTCGAATCAAGATGCAGGCAGGGAGGACAAGGCCAGGCTGCAGAAACACATAGGGACCGTTTACCGCAACTGTCTATGTGGGAATCTATGGAGATTCCCACATGGGCGTCATCAGTCTACTTGCTATTATCTTTTTCATACTTTGATGGGTTAAACCCTGTGGGGATATCCACCTCTAGACTAGATTCCTGTTTAATACTATAAATTCATTTGTGTTTTTCCATACTTTAACTTTACTTATCTTTAAGAAAATGTCTTTTGAAGGGCATGTGTGTGGTATGTGTGTATGTATATGGAGGTAACAGCAAGCGCTTCCAGAAACCAGAAATGAATGTCAGATATCCGGAAAGAGGTCCACGTGTTTCTGCCCGCTAAGATCAAACACTGGTCCCCAGAGACGTTATGAAGCACCCTCATTCGCTGAGTCATCCATCATTCCAAGAGTTTATCTCGGACTTTATGATGAGATTACATGAAGCTGAGGTATAAAAATCCCAAGAGTGTGGCATGTTAGGTTAGATTCTGCCTGAAAGTTCTATGACGCAGAAGGTGTAGAGACAAAGAGACACAAGAGTATGCAAACACAGTGAGCGCAGTGCACAAGTCTGGGATTGTCAAGGGAAAACATTAGTAAATTAAAAGTGTGCAACACACTCTCTCATGCAAAAGCATTTTTTATTGAGCTTATTGGAAACTGTAACGTTAAGGATGGTGGGCGAGGCAAGTACTATCCAGCTTAAATTCCTCTCATAACCACAGAAAGACAGATCTCAGTTGAAAAGGGAGAGGACCGTTCTCTCAACAACAGTTCATTCTACAGTCAATGTTACTCTTCAAAAAGGAAATATATGTGCACATATTACAAATCTTTATGTAAGTCAGGCAAAGAAAAGGTGGAGGCAGAGACATGGAACACATTTCATCCAGTCCATGGTGCTCTTTGTACTATGCTCTGTCTTTATCCCCTCCCCTGTGTATCTGAACTCTCACACACTGACTGTGGTGGGGTCAGTCCACAGTGTTCTCAAATCCCTTTTCCTATCTGAGGTTGGGTCTTCACCGTTGGCCCTGAGCAGATGAGCAGGCCCTGATTGTCCATGTCAAAGCTTCTCTCTCTCTGTCCTCTGATTCCTTGGTATGACATTGTCTCCAAGTATATCCAAAACACCTTGAATAGACAAGCTCTGTGTCTCTCTAAAGAGTCACTGGAGTCCTTGATTTCCTTTCTCAGGCCAGCAGTAATCTCTCATCCTTTATTCCCAACATGAACATAGGGAGGCCTCTTGGTGATAGACACAGAATCGCCTGCAATCTAGACACTTCTTACTCACAAAGTAGACCTCCTTTGGCTGTCTTATTGCTCTAAGAGTGTCCAAGAGCTCAGAACAACATTGGACAAATCTGTCTGGCAGGACATCACCAAAGTCATCATAGACTTCACCAGGGGCAGGATACATCTCCAAGGTGAGCTGTGTCAGGTGGGCAGTGTGCTGAAGCAGCTTCTTAAGGCTGGTCAAAGACAGGAAGTTCTTCATCAAATTCACCTCCACCAGCTGGGAACACTGGCTCAGGGCAGGGAGGATGACATCCATTTGGAAGTCCATGAGCATACAACCCTTCAATTTTAATGTCTGCAGGGTAGCTGTCAATCTCTCTAGCAGTCTTCCCAGAAGTGGATGACTTAAATTTAAAAAGGTGACACCACTCAGGTCCAGATGTGTGAGCCGATGGATGCTTGGACACTGGGACAAGTAACTCATGTCTGATTCTGATAGTGAACAGCGAGTGATTGCTAGGGTCTCTAAGGGACTCTCCAAGTTCCTACAGAAAGACAAGGCAGATTATCTCAGTAAATTTAATAGTAGTAGAGTAAGGGAACCAACTTCAAGTGAGCAGTGATTAGTGTGTCCTAATGTCGTTCTGAGATCTTGGTGGAGGTCAATTCCAGAATGCTCTCAGATGGAGAAGTAACAGCACAGGCAAAATCATGTGACTGCTTAGGTCCCCAAACCTGGTTCCTCTGCGCTGTCAAACTCAAAGCCTCATCAGATGACAAATGGGGCCAGCAGGAAGCCAAGAAAGAAGACCTGGTGGCAACTCAGAGCCTTCTCTGTGTGTGCTAACATTGGTCCTCATGAGTCCCACCTCCTAGCACAGCCTCTGTACTACTGAGAGGTCTTCCCTTTGACCCACCCTAATCACTTCACTCTCAGTAATTTTCCATTGACTTAGACCCTACCTGTGCTCAGAGAGCCCCTGTCCCTTGGAAAATCAGAGACCGATGTAAACTGTGCATACAGTTCTGAGGACAGTGCTGACATGGGGCAACATGTGACTTAAAACACCCTCCCCTCTGTAGGTCAGATTTGAAAGACCGTTTCTCGGTGATGGTGGTGAGAATAACAGAAAGACTACTAGAGCAATGATTCAGAGGTCTTATCCGTGTGTAGTCACCAGTGGCTGGCAAGCCCCAGGTGTACACTGATGTTTCATGTAACACGGAAAGGCTCTTCTCTGACCTGTGAAACAAGCTCTCTATCCTTCCTTACCTGAGCACTTGGTCCAGTCTTTAATTCAGGAGGAAGACACGATTCAAACAGAGAGGCTGGAGCTTGTTGAGTTGGGAGAACTGAGAAACGATCTGTCGAAAACACCGTCTTTTCATCTCTTGGTTCCACAACCAACGCAAGGGTGTGAAGACTTCAAGAAGATGGAGTTTCTGAAGGTTTTTCATCTGGCCCACGCCAGGGGCAATCTTTGCAAGGGTCCTCAGGTCCCAGCGAGCATTCACTTCCAGTTCCCGTATACTGCATGGCGTAAATACCTCCAGCAGCTCTAGGGGGTTATAGACAGGGCGGGCCCCAAACTCCAGCTTTTCACAGATCACCTGCAGCACATCTTTTCTCTGCTGGGCCCAGCAGTGGAAACATTCCAGGTATTCACAGAGATGTCTGGAATGGAGGGAAAGGTTCATCATCACAGTCACAACCTCTTTTCCCTGTCTTTTGGGATGGTGCACCACTGGTTGGGTCTCTACGACGACATCTTGAGAGCAGACACCATCCTCTGTTCCAGCCCACACGTTCCAGAAGTTATGATGGGCATCCCGAAATTCAAGCACCTCTAATTTGCAATTCCTGTTGGTCAAACAAGAAGGGGATTCAATTAGCAGGACTGCCAATGTATAATCGGCTTTCACCTCACACATCCACTTCCCTTGAATGCATCCTGGAAACCAAGACCCAAAGTTTCCTTTCTAGGGCCTGGCTACAGAGGCCGGGGTAGACTCATTGTGTGTTGACTATATCTCTTAGCAGTGCGCTCCATGCACCACTGTCTCTTTTCATTTATTCACTTCTGTAAGACAGCTCTGATTCAACTCGACCCACATTCTGAACTCTATAGTCACTTCTCTCATTCCACACTCTTCCCCTCCATGTCACACTTTCTGACTCACCTAGGTCGATCCTTCTGCTGAATCAGCAAATCAAGGCCAGCCAGCACAGCCTTCAAGATGTCCAGGTCAGGAAACTTCATCAGGGCTCCCAAGGGAAGGCATCTGAAAGGCCAGGCTGCCACCATAGCACTTAGGATCTTGGTTTGTTTCCCCTTAAAGGCATCTTTGAATAGCGGTGGGAAGAGCTCCATGGGTAGTTTATTCAGAGCAGAGATAGCCAAGGCTTCATTTTTGAGCAGACTACTTCTTGCCAGCATCTGGAGTGTCAATGGCGAACTCATCTTGACCTTCACACAGACAGGTGCTATGGGAATATTCAGAGGAATTAATCCTTTCAGACAAGTCACTTTCAGCAGGACTCTCTGCCCCTTCATGGCTTAAACCCTGCTGGGCTTTGGTCACTTGTCTAGAAATGTTGGAAAACCCATATTTCCTAGTACACACTGTCTGACTTCTCATAGGCATAGGTCCCTCAAAGGCCTCTTGCTCATGGACATGAGCCACCATGGCAACAAATCTCCCCGTTATTCTGCTAATCAAAAACACTGCTCCCCAGAATACTACAACCCTGGGCAATGAGAGAGTGGAAAAGTAAACAAGAGCTAGACTCTTTTGTGGGAAATCATCTTCAAATGTCTTTCTTGATCCACAAGATCAAAGTTAAAAATCCCACAGCCAAGTTTACTTTGCATTCAATCAGTGGGGGTTGTTGGGAGAATATGTGAAATGGAGACAGTCACTGTCATTTCTAATATTTTAGACCTGCAGCCAAGATGAGCCCCAGACCACTCTTTAGGAGTTTGAGTACTGACAATTTGTCAACTTGATGCTTTGCTGAGATTCATGGCCATCTGTGGGCTTCTCCAGAATTTTCTTTATCTTCAGTTAACAAGTCCATAATCACATTGAATTAAATCCTTTTAAGCCAGATTGGAGTTGTTGGTCGGTACTTGCTCAGTGTGTCTTAACCCCTGAATATAGCAACCTCATCATTCTCTTAAAGGGCACAGCAGGTTAGCACCTGTGCTCCATGCACCACTGTCTCTTTTCATTTATTCACTTCTCCAAGACAGCTCTGATTCAACTCGACCCACATTCTGAACTCTGTAGTCACTTCTCTCCATCCACACACTTCCCCTCCATGTCACACTTTCTGACTCACCTAGGTCGACCCTTCTGCTGAATCAGCAAATCTCATAATACTCTCATAACACTAAGCTGCATGTGGGGTTCTAGGCTAACCAGGGCTAAATGAGATTTTCAGCTTCAAATAGCAAAACCAAACATAATAACAAAACCAAGGTTACTAAGATGCCCCAGGGACTGGAGATCCTTGGTAAGGTTGTATGTCCTGAAGGGCTTGAATGGCTAACCTGATCAGCACACACATAAGAGGTGTTCCAATCCCAGCAGTTGTGTTAGTGACTTGAGGATCCAAACAACTCTGTTTAACCTGGCCAGGATAACCCTTATATGCCCATATCTTCTTACACCTTCCATTCAAATCACCACCATAAGCCATATTCTGCCATCTGATTGGATAATTGAGCATATCCCCACCCAATCATACTTGAGCTTTCACAGCTGTGGCTTGAGAGAATCAGATGTGGGAAAGGTGTGTGGGGGGGGGGAGACCAGATTGTACCAAAGACTCAGGTTAACTCTAACACTAGTCCATGCACAGGCATTGGTTTCTCACACCTTTAGTCCCGGCACTTGGGGCACAGAGGCAGGCAGATCTCTGTGAGTTCAAGAGAAGCCTGTTCTACAGATTGAATTCCAGTACAGACTGCAATGCAATACACAGAAACCGTGTCTTGAAAAAAAAACAAAAAATTAACAAAACAAAACAAACAAGCAAACAAAACTTCTCCCCCAATTTTCAATTCTGGGATTTACTCTCATGATGACATGTATACAGTTGTAAGAGTTCCATATTCATTGGATCAATGAAGCTCAGCCCTATCTAAACTCTTTTTTCATTCTGAGCTGACATGGAAATCTCATTAATCCTCCTACCTGAGCTTAGTGCTATAGCTTGTATGTGACCAGTTTGATTGGATCTCCCATCAGGAAACAGATTAAACTGACTCTCTGGTAACAGTAAAAACCCATTCTCCAAGTCATCTCAAACTCTAGGCATCTGTCTCTGTATTGTTAAATAATTAGTTTTATAGTCTTTAATCAGATTTCCATTTTATGTAACCATTGCCATGACCACTGGAATCTAACCAGGGCTTCAGTAACCTTCCAATCTTAGTAGAAGAATAACGAAACAAGACATGTTCGTGTTAATTACGTCTACTTTCAGGACAGAGATTGAACTGAGTTTGATCGTGTTGAAAATTACAAAATCAATTGTATTTTTTTGAGACAGTGTTTGTCAGTGGTCACACCCTACATTCCTGGTACTAGCTCTAAGACCGTGCTATGCTACCCTACAACTCACAGAGATCTGACTTCCTCTAACTCCCATGTGCTGCCAATAATGTTGAGTGCAGCAAGATACATAGCAGATCCAAAGAAAGCCAAGCCACTACCTCTTACCTTTATGTCAGGAAGAAAGCGCTATTCCTGTCTCCACAAACTCTCACCAAGTTTCAGACACCTTCCTCTCCTTGGAGGGGCTGGAGAATTCTGAGACTGACTCCTCAATCCCCTGCTTCTACCTTTTATACCTCTCTAGGGCTGGGATTAAAGGTGTGAACTCTGTGAGCTCCAGACAATATTCAGGTCGTACCTTGAAAACCTGTACTCCACAAAACTTGAGAATGCAAAGGAAATGAACAAATTTCTTGAAAATTATCACCAAAATAAAATCAATAACAGACAAACAACTTAAATAGACCTATAAACTCCTAACGAAGTAGAAGCAGTCATCAAAAGCCTTCTACCACACACACACACACACACACACACAGAGAGAGAGAGAGAGAGAGAGAGAGAGAGAGACAGACAGACAGACAGACAGACAGACTGACAGACAGACAGACACACAAAAAAGACCAGGGCCAGATGGCTTCAGTCCAGAATTCTACTGGAAAATCAAGGAAGATCTAAATTTCGTACTCCCCAAATTGTTCCACATAATAGAAACAGAAAGTTCATTGCCAAACACTTTTTTTTTTGGAGGCCACAAGCACCTTGGTATTCAGGACACAGAAAGACACAACTAGGAATAAAAACTACAGACCAATATCCCTAATGAATATTGATGCAAAAATACTCAATAAAATACTGGCAAACCGAATCCAAGCATACATCACAGAAATCACCCACCATGACCAAGTAGGCTTCATCACTGGTATGCAGGGGTTGTTTAACATTCTAAAATCTATCAAGGTGATCCACCTTACAAAAAAACTGAAAAAGATATCCACTCAATAATCTCCTTAGATTCTGAAAAAGCCTTCAGCAAAAATCAACACCCTTTCACGAAAAAGGCCTTGGAGCGATCAGGTGTAACAGGAACATATCTAAACATAAAAAGAGCACTGTTCATAGACCAACAGACAATATCAAATTGAATGGAGGGAAGTTTAAGGGGATTTCTCTAAAATCAAGAAGAAGACAAGGCTGTCATCTCATTCCATATCTCCAATATTGTACTTGAAGTACTAGCTAAAGCAATAAGAAAACAAAGGTAGATCATGGAGACACAAAATGGAAATGAAGAAATCAAACTTTCTCTATTTGCAGATGATATGATAGTTTACAAAATTGAACCCCCACTCCCCCCAAAAAAAACAAAAAAAAACAAAAAACAAAAAAACAAAAAAAAAAAAAAAAAACCCATCTTCTACCAGGGAACACCTGAGGCTTACAAACACCTCCAGCAAACTAGCAGGATAGAAGATATTCTCAAAAATGATGAGTAATCCTACTTTATTCATACAACAAAGGGGCTGAGAAAGAGATCTGAGAATCATCATCATTTACAATAGCCACATACAACATAGAATACCTTGGGGTAATGCTTACCAAATAAGCAAATGACCTAATAATAAGAACTTTGTGGCTTTAAAGAAAGAAATTCAAGAAGATAGCAGAGAATGGAAAGATCTCCCATGCTCTTGGTAGGATGAACATTGTAAAAATGGCAATCTTGTCGAAATCAATCCATAGATACTGTGCCATGCCCATTAAAATCCCAGCACAATTCTTCACGAACCTTGAAAGGATAATAATAATGGACTTTATATTGGAAAACAAGAGAACCAGGATAGGCAAAATATCCTGTACAATAAAGGAAGTTCAGAGGTCATCACCATTCCCAACTTTAAGAACTACTACAGAGCAATCCTCCTGATAAGAGCCTGGTATTGCCAAGAAATAGAGCAGTAGACCAATGGAATTGAATAGAAAACATGATAATAACGCACACACCTTCGAACACCTGATTTTTGACAAAACAGTTAAAACTATACAATGGGAGGAGTAAATCATCTTCAACAAATGATGCTGGCACAACTGGATGATGGTGTGTAGAACTGCAGATAGAACCATGTCTATCGCCATGCACAAACCTCAAGTCAAACGGATCAAACACATCGTGATAAATCCTGCCACACTGAACCTCTTAGAAGAGAAAGTGGGAGGTACCCTTGAACAAATTGGTATAGAAGACCCCTTCGAAACTTAATTCCAGACACTGAGATTGACAATTAGTAAATGGGACCTCCTCAAACTTAGAAGCTTCTATAAAGCAAAGGACACAGTTGACAAGACCAAATGGCAGCCCACAGACTGGGAAGTTTTTCACCACTCCTACATCTGAAACAGGGCTGATCTCCAAAATATACCAAAAAAAAAAAAAGCGGGGGAAAATAGCCATCAAAACACCAAATAACCCTATTAAAAAACGGGGTACAGAAATGAAAAGTATTCTCAATGGAGGAATTCAAAATGGCCGAAAGACACGAAATGAAGTGATCAACATCCTTAACTATCAGGGAAATGCAAATCAAAAGAACTTTGAGATACCATCTTACTCCTGCCAGAATGGCTAAAATTCGGATCACCAATGACATCTTATGCTGGAGAGGATGTGGAGAAAGGAGAACACTCCTTCTCTGCTGCTGAGAGTGCAAACTTACACAGCCAATTTGGAGGTCAGTGTGGCGCTTCCTCAGGAAATTGGGAATCAGTCTACCACAGGACCCGCTGATCCCTCTCTTAGTCATATACCCAAAGGATGCACATCCATGCAACAAAGACATGTGCTCAACTGTGTTCGTGGTGCATTATTTGTAACAGCAAGAACGTGGATGCAAACTACATGCCCCTCAACTGAAGAATGGATAAAGAAGATATGATGGCACTTGTACACAATGGAATACTACTCTGTGGGGGGAAAGAAAAAAACAATGGAATCTTGAAATTCTCAGGCAAGAGGATGGAACTTGAAGAAACCATCCTGAAAGAAGTAACACAGTCACAAAAAGAAGGACATGCTATGTACTTGCTCACATATGTATTTTAGACATAGAGCAAAGGATCACCAGCATATAATTGACAACACCAGAGAAACTGATACACAAGGAAGATCTAAGATATTCATATAAGGTCCCTCAATGAAGGTGGAAACAAAAAATTCTCCAGAGCACAAGGGGATTGGGGAGCCGTTAGTGTGGTGGGGACTAGGAGAAATAGAAGGGGAGGAGGGGAAACCACGTGGGATTAGGAAGACTGAGCCAACAGAGGAATAGAAGAGAGAAAAGAGAGAGAAAGAGAAAGAGAGAGACCATAAAAAGGGAAGCCATTATAGGATTGAAGAGAAAACTGAACCTAAAGAAATGTCCAAATACCTACGAGAATGACCCCAGTTAAAAATTTGTAGCAAAGTCTACCATAAATGCCCTTCCTTGATAATGAGATCAACAACTAATTTATCGAACACCATGGAGCCCTCATCTAGTACCTGATGGAAGCATAAGCAAACACTCACAACTAAACACTGAGCTGACTCGAATCAAGATGCAGGCAGGGAGGACAAGGCCAGGCTGCAGAAACACATAGGGACCGTTTACCGCAACTGTCTATGTGGGAATCTATGGAGATTCCCACATGGGCGTCATCAGTCTACTTGCTATTATCTTTTTCATACTTTGATGGGTTAAACCCTGTGGGGATATCCACCTCTAGACTAGATTCCTGTTTAATACTATAAATTCATTTGTGTTTTTCCATACTTTAACTTTACTTATCTTTAAGAAAATGTCTTTTGAAGGGCATGTGTGTGGTATGTGTGTATGTATATGGAGGTAACAGCAAGCGCTTCCAGAAACCAGAAATGAATGTCAGATATCCGGAAAGAGGTCCACGTGTTTCTGCCCGCTAAGATCAAACACTGGTCCCCAGAGACGTTATGAAGCACCCTCATTCGCTGAGTCATCCATCATTCCAAGAGTTTATCTCGGACTTTATGATGAGATTACATGAAGCTGAGGTATAAAAATCCCAAGAGTGTGGCATGTTAGGTTAGATTCTGCCTGAAAGTTCTATGACGCAGAAGGTGTAGAGACAAAGAGACACAAGAGTATGCAAACACAGTGAGCGCAGTGCACAAGTCTGGGATTGTCAAGGGAAAACATTAGTAAATTAAAAGTGTGCAACACACTCTCTCATGCAAAAGCATTTTTTATTGAGCTTATTGGAAACTGTAACGTTAAGGATGGTGGGCGAGGCAAGTACTATCCAGCTTAAATTCCTCTCATAACCACAGAAAGACAGATCTCAGTTGAAAAGGGAGAGGACCGTTCTCTCAACAACAGTTCATTCTACAGTCAATGTTACTCTTCAAAAAGGAAATATATGTGCACATATTACAAATCTTTATGTAAGTCAGGCAAAGAAAAGGTGGAGGCAGAGACATGGAACACATTTCATCCAGTCCATGGTGCTCTTTGTACTATGCTCTGTCTTTATCCCCTCCCCTGTGTATCTGAACTCTCACACACTGACTGTGGTGGGGTCAGTCCACAGTGTTCTCAAATCCCTTTTCCTATCTGAGGTTGGGTCTTCACCGTTGGCCCTGAGCAGATGAGCAGGCCCTGATTGTCCATGTCAAAGCTTCTCTCTCTCTGTCCTCTGATTCCTTGGTATGACATTGTCTCCAAGTATATCCAAAACACCTTGAATAGACAAGCTCTGTGTCTCTCTAAAGAGTCACTGGAGTCCTTGATTTCCTTTCTCAGGCCAGCAGTAATCTCTCATCCTTTATTCCCAACATGAACATAGGGAGGCCTCTTGGTGATAGACACAGAATCGCCTGCAATCTAGACACTTCTTACTCACAAAGTAGACCTCCTTTGGCTGTCTTATTGCTCTAAGAGTGTCCAAGAGCTCAGAACAACATTGGACAAATCTGTCTGGCAGGACATCACCAAAGTCATCATAGACTTCACCAGGGGCAGGATACATCTCCAAGGTGAGCTGTGTCAGGTGGGCAGTGTGCTGAAGCAGCTTCTTAAGGCTGGTCAAAGACAGGAAGTTCTTCATCAAATTCACCTCCACCAGCTGGGAACACTGGCTCAGGGCAGGGAGGATGACATCCATTTGGAAGTCCATGAGCATACAACCCTTCAATTTTAATGTCTGCAGGGTAGCTGTCAATCTCTCTAGCAGTCTTCCCAGAAGTGGATGACTTAAATTTAAAAAGGTGACACCACTCAGGTCCAGATGTGTGAGCCGATGGATGCTTGGACACTGGGACAAGTAACTCATGTCTGATTCTGATAGTGAACAGCGAGTGATTGCTAGGGTCTCTAAGGGACTCTCCAAGTTCCTACAGAAAGACAAGGCAGATTATCTCAGTAAATTTAATAGTAGTAGAGTAAGGGAACCAACTTCAAGTGAGCAGTGATTAGTGTGTCCTAATGTCGTTCTGAGATCTTGGTGGAGGTCAATTCCAGAATGCTCTCAGATGGAGAAGTAACAGCACAGGCAAAATCATGTGACTGCTTAGGTCCCCAACCCTGGTTCCTCTGCGCTGTCAAACTCAAAGCCTCATCAGATGACAAATGGGGCCAGCAGGAAGCCAAGAAAGAAGACCTGGTGGCAACTCAGAGCCTTCTCTGTGTGTGCTAACATTGGTCCTCATGAGTCCCACCTCCTAGCACAGCCTCTGTACTACTGAGAGGTCTTCCCTTTGACCCACCCTAATCACTTCACTCTCAGTAATTTTCCATTGACTTAGACCCTACCTGTGCTCAGAGAGCCCCTGTCCCTTGGAAAATCAGAGACCGATGTAAACTGTGCATACAGTTCTGAGGACAGTGCTGACATGGGGCAACATGTGACTTAAAACACCCTCCCCTCTGTAGGTCAGATTTGAAAGACCGTTTCTCGGTGATGGTGGTGAGAATAACAGAAAGACTACTAGAGCAATGATTCAGAGGTCTTATCCGTGTGTAGTCACCAGTGGCTGGCAAGCCCCAGGTGTACACTGATGTTTCATGTAACACGGAAAGGCTCTTCTCTGACCTGTGAAACAAGCTCTCTATCCTTCCTTACCTGAGCACTTGGTCCAGTCTTTAATTCAGGAGGAAGACACGATTCAAACAGAGAGGCTGGAGCTTGTTGAGTTGGGAGAACTGAGAAACGATCTGTCGAAAACACCTTCGTTTCATCTCTTGGTTCCACAACCAACGCAAGGGTGTGAAGACTTCATGAAGATGGAGTTTCTGAAGGTTTTTCATCTGGCCCAGGCCAGGGGCAATCTTTGCAAGGGTCCTCAGGTCCCAGCGAGCATTCACTTCCAGTTCCCTTATACTGCATGGCGCAAATACCTCCAGCAGCTCTAGGGGGTTATAGACAGGGCGGGCCCCAAACTCCAGCTTTTCACAGATCACCTGCAGCACATCTTTTCTCTGCTGGGCCCAGCAGTGGAAACATTCCAGGTATTCACAGAGATGTCTGGAATGGAGGGAAAGGTTCATCATCACAGTCACAACCTCTTTTCCCTGTCTTTTGGGATGGTGCACCACTGGTTGGGTCTCTACGACGACATCTTGAGAGCAGACACCATCCTCTGTTCCAGCCCACACGTTCCAGAAGTTATGATGGGCATCCCGAAATTCAAGCACCTCTAATTTGCAATTCCTGTTGGTCAAACAAGAAGGGGATTCAATTAGCAGGACTGCCAATGTATAATCGGCTTTCACCTCACACATCCACTTCCCTTGAATGCATCCTGGAAACCAAGACCCAAAGTTTCCTTTCTAGGGCCTGGCTACAGAGGCCGGGGTAGACTCATTGTGTGTTGACTATATCTCTTAGCAGTGCGCTCCATGCACCACTGTCTCTTTTCATTTATTCACTTCTGTAAGACAGCTCTGATTCAACTCGACCCACATTCTGAACTCTATAGTCACTTCTCTCATTCCACACTCTTCCCCTCCATGTCACACTTTCTGACTCACCTAGGTCGATCCTTCTGCTGAATCAGCAAATCAAGGCCAGCCAGCACAGCCTTCAAGATGTCCAGGTCAGGAAACTTCATCAGGGCTCCCAAGGGAAGGCATCTGAAAGGCCAGGCTGCCACCATAGCACTTAGGATCTTGGTTTGTTTCCCCTTAAAGGCATCTTTGAATAGCGGTGGGAAGAGCTCCATGGGTAGTTTATTCAGAGCAGAGATAGCCAAGGCTTCATTTTTGAGCAGACTACTTCTTGCCAGCATCTGGAGTGTCAATGGCGAACTCATCTTGACCTTCACACAGACAGGTGCTATGGGAATATTCAGAGGAATTAATCCTTTCAGACAAGTCACTTTCAGCAGGACTCTCTGCCCCTTCATGGCTTAAACCCTGCTGGGCTTTGGTCACTTGTCTAGAAATGTTGGAAAACCCATATTTCCTAGTACACACTGTCTGACTTCTCATAGGCATAGGTCCCTCAAAGGCCTCTTGCTCATGGACATGAGCCACCATGGCAACAAATCTCCCCGTTATTCTGCTAATCAAAAACACTGCTCCCCAGAATACTACAACCCTGGGCAATGAGAGAGTGGAAAAGTAAACAAGAGCTAGACTCTTTTGTGGGAAATCATCTTCAAATGTCTTTCTTGATCCACAAGATCAAAGTTACAAATCCCACAGCCAAGTTTACTTTGCATTCAATCAGTGGGGGTTGTTGGGAGAATATGTGAAATGGAGACAGTCACTGTCATTTCTAATATTTTAGACCTGCAGCCAAGATGAGCCCCAGACCACTCTTTAGGAGTTTGAGTACTGACAATTTGTCAACTTGATGCTTTGCTGAGATTCATGGCCATCTGTGGGCTTCTCCAGAATTTTCTTTATCTTCAGTTAACAAGTCCATAATCACATTGAATTAAATCCTTTTAAGCCAGATTGGAGTTGTTGGTCGGCACTTGCTCAGTGTGTCTTAACCCCTGAATATAGCAACCTCATCATTCTCTTAAAGGGCACAGCAGGTTAGCACCTGTGCTCCATGCACCACTGTCTCTTTTCATTTATTCACTTCTCCAAGACAGCTCTGATTCAACTCGACCCACATTCTGAACTCTGTAGTCACTTCTCTCCATCCACACTCTTCCCCTCCATGTCACACTTTCTGACTCACCTAGGTCGACCCTTCTGCTGAATCAGCAAATCTCATAATACTCTCATAACACTAAGCTGCATGTGGGGTTCTAGGCTAACCAGGGCTAAATGAGATTTTCAGCTTCAAATAGCAAAACCAAACATAATAACAAAACCAAGGTTACTAAGATGGCCCGAGGGACTGGAGATCCTTGGTAAGGTTGTATGTCCTGAAGGGCTTGAATGGCTAACCTGATCAGCACACACATAAGAGGTGTTCCAATCCCAGCAGTTGTGTTAGTGACTTGAGGATCCAAACAACTCTGTTTAACCTGGCCAGGATGACCCTTATATGCCCATATCTTCTTACACCTTCCATTCAAATCGCCACCATAAGCCATATTCTGCCATCTGATTGGATAATTGAGCATATCCCCACCCAATCATACTTGAGCTTTCACAGCTGTGGCTTGAGAGAATCAGATGTGGGAAAGGTGTGTGTGGGGGGGAGACCAGATTGTACCAAAGACTCAGGTTAACTCTAACACTAGTCCATGCACAGGCATTGGTTTCTCACACCTTTAGTCCCGGCACTTGGGGCACAGAGGCAGGCAGATCTCTGTGAGTTCAAGAGAAGCCTGTTCTACAGATTGAATTCCAGCACAGACTGCAATGCAATACACAGAAACCGTGTCTTGAAAAAAAAAACAAAAAATTAACAAAACAAAACAAACAAGCAAACAAAACTTCTCCCCCAATTTTCAATTCTGGGATTTACTCTCATGATGACATGTAGACAGTTGTAAGATTTCCATATTCATTGGATCAATGAAGCTCAGCCCTATCTAAACTCTGTTTTCATTCTGAGCTGACATGGAAATCTCATTAATCCTCCTACCTGAGCTTAGTGCTATAGCTTGTATGTGACCAGTTTGATTGGATCTCCCATCAGGAAACAGATTGAACTGAGTCTCTGGTAACAGTAAAAACCCATTCTCCAAGTCATCTCAAACTCTAGGCATCTGTCTCTGTATTGTTAAATAATTAGTTTTATAGTCTTTAATCAGATTTCCATTTTATGTAACCATTGCCATGACCACTGGAATCTAACCAGGGCTTCAGTAACCTTCCAATCTTAGTGGAAGAATAACGAAACAAGACATGTTCGTGTTAATTACGTCTACTTTCAGGACAGAGATTGAACTGAGTTTGATCGTGTTGAAAATTACAAAATCAATTGTATTTTTTTGAGACAGTGTTTGTCAGTGGTCACACCCTACATTCCTGGTACTAGCTCTAAGACCGTGCTATGCTACCCGACAACTCACAGAGATCTGACTTCCTCTAACTCCCATGTGCTGCCAATAATGTTGAGTGCAGCAAGATACATAGCAGATCCAAAGAAAGCCAAGCCACTACCTCTTACCTTTATGTCAGGAAGAAAGCGCTATTCCTGTCTCCACAAACTCTCACCAAGTTTCAGACACCTTCCTCTCCTTGGAGGGGCTGGAGAATTCTGAGACTGACTCCTCAATCCCCTGCTTCTACCTTTTATACCTCTCTAGGGCTGGGATTAAATGTGTGAACTCTGTGAGCTCCAGACAATATTCAGGTCGTACCTTGAAAACCTGTACTCCACAAAACTTGAGAATGCAAAGGAAATGAACAAATTTCTTGAAAATTATCACCAAAATAAAATCAATAACAGACAAACAACTTAAATAGACCTATAAACCCCTAACGAAGTAGAAGCAGTCATCAAAAGCCTTCCACCACACACACACACACACACACACACACACACACACACGAGAGAGAGAGAGAGAGAGAGACAGACAGACAGACAGACAGACTGACAGACAGACAGACACACAAAAAAGACCAGGGCCAGATGGCTTCAGTCCAGAATTCTACTGGAAAATCAAGGAAGATCTAAATTTCGTACTCCCCAAATTGTTCCACATAATAGAAACAGAAAGTTCATTGCCAAACACTTTTTTTTTTGGAGGCCACAATCACCTTGGTATTCAGGCCACACAAAGACACAACTAGGAATAAAAACTACAGACCAATATCCCTAATGAATATTGATGCAAAAATACAAAATAAAATACTGGCAAACCGAATCCAAGCATACATCACAGAAATCACCCACCATGACCAAGTAGGCTTCATCACTGGTATGCAGGGGTTGTTTAACATTCTAAAATCTATCAAGGTGATCCACCTTACAAAAAAACTGAAAAAGATATCCACCCAATAATCTCCTTAGATTCTGAAAAAGCCTTCAGCAAAAATCAACACCCTTTCACGAAAAAGGCCTTGGAGCGATCAGGGGTAACAGGAACATATCTAAACATAAAAAGAGCACTGTTCATAGACCAACAGACAATATCAAATTGAATGGAAGGAAGTTTAAGGGGATTTCTCTAAAATCAAGAACAAGACAAGGCTATCATCTCATTCCATATCTCCAATATTGTACTTGAAGTACTAGCTAAAGCAATAAGAAAACAAAGGTAGATCATGGAGACACAAAATGGAAATGAAGAAATCAAACTTTCTCTATTTCCAGATGATATGATAGTTTACAAAATTGAACCCCCACCCAAAAAAAAAAAAAACAAAACAAAAAAAAACAAAAAACAAAAAAAACAAAAAAAAAACCATCTTCTACCAGGGAACACCTGAGGCTTACAAACACCTCCAGCAAACTAGCAGGATACAAGATATTCTCAAAAATGATGAGTAATCCTACTTTATTCAGACAACAAAGGGGCTGAGAAAGAGATCTGAGAATCATCATCATTTACAATAGCCACATACAACATAGAATACCTTTGGGTAATGCTTACCAAATAAGCAAATGACCTAATAATAAGAACTTTGTGGCTTTAAAGAAAGAAATTCAAGAAGATAGCAGAAAATGGAAAGATCTCCCATGCTCTTGGTAGGATGAACATTGTAAAAATGGCAATCTTGTCGAAATCAATCCATAGATACTGTGCCATGCCCATTAAAATCCCAGCACAATTCTTCACGAACCTTGAAAGGATAATAATAATGGACTTTATATTGGAGAACAAGAGAACCAGGATAGGCAAAATATCCTGTACAATAAAGGAAGTTCAGAGGTCATCACCATTCCCAACTTTAAGCTCTACTAAAGAGCAATCCTCCTGAAAGGGACCTGGTATTGCCAAGAAATAGAGCAGTAGACCAATGGAATTGAATAGAAAACATGATAATAACGCACACACCTTCGAACACCAGATTTTTGACAAAACAGTTAAAACTATACAATGGGAGGAGTAAATCATCTTCAACAAATGATGCTGGCACAACTGGATGATGGTGTGTAGAACTGCAGATAGAACCATGTCTATCGCCATGCACAAACCTCAAGTCAAACGGATCAAACACATCGTGATAAATCCTGCCACACTGAACCTCTTAGAAGAGAAAGTGGGGAGGTACCCTTGAACAAATTGGTATAGAAGACCCCTTCGAAACTTAATTCCAGACACTGAGATTGACAATTAGTAAATGGGACCTCCTCAAACTTAGAAGCTTCTATAAAGCAAAGGACACAGTTGACAAGACCAAATGGCAGCCCACAGACTGGGAAGTTTTTCACCACTCCTACATCTGACACAGGGCTGATCTCCAAAATATACCAAAAAAAAAAAAAAAAAAAAAAAGCAAGAAAATAGCCATCAAAACAACAAATAACCCTATTAAAAAACGGGGGTACAGAAATGAAAAGTATTCTCAATGGAGGAATTCAAAATGGCCGAAAGACACGAAATGAAGTGATCAACATCCTTAACTATCAGGGAAATGCAAATCAAAAGAACTTTGAGATACCATCTTATTCCTGCCAGAATGGCTAAAATTCGAACACCAATGACATCTTATGCAGGAGAGGATGTGGAGAAAGGAGAACACTCCTTCTCTGCTGCTGAGAGTGCAAACTTACACAGCCAATTTGGAGGTCAGTGTGGCGGTTCCTCAGGAAATTGGGAATCAGTCTACCACAGGACCCGCTGATCCCTCTCTTAGTCATATACCCAAAGGATGCACATCCATGCAACAAAGACATGTGCTCAACTGTGTTCGTGGTGCATTATTTGTAACAGCAAGAACGTGGATGCAACCTAGATGCCCCTCAACTGAAGAATGGATAAAGAAGATATGATGGCACTTGTACACAATGGAATACTACTCTGTGGGGGAAAGGAAAAAACAATGGAATCTTGAAATTCTCAGGCAAGAGGATGGAACTTGAAGAAACCATCCTGAAAGAAGTAACACAATCACAAAAAGAAGGACATGCTATGTACTTGCTCACATATGTATTTTAGACATAGAGCAAAGGATCACCAGCATATAATTGACAACACCAGAGAAACTGATACACAAGGAAGATCTAAGATATTCATATAAGGTCCCTCAATGAAGGTGGAAACAAAAAATTCTCCAGAGCACAAGGGGATTGGGGAGCCGTTAGTGTGGTGGGGACTAGGAGAAATAGAAGGGGAGGAGGGGAAACCACGTGGGATTAGGAAGACTGAGCCAACAGAGGAATAGAAGAGAGAAAAGAGAGAGAAAGAGAAAGAGAGAGACCATAAAAAGGATTGAAGAGAAAACTGAACCTAAAGAAATGTCCAAATACCTACGAGAATGACCCCAGTTAAAAATTTGTAGCAAAGGCTACCATAAATGCCCTTCCCTGATAATGAGATCAACAACTAATTTATCGAACACCATGGAGCCCTCATCTAGTACCTGATGGAAGCATAAGCAAACACCCACAACTAAACACTGAGCCGACTCGAATCAAGATGCAGGCAGGGAGGACAAGGCCAGGCTGCAGAAACACATAGGGACCGTTTACCGCAACTGTCTATGTGGGAATCTATGGAGATTCCCACATGGGCGTCATCAGTCTACTTGCTATTATCTTTTTCATACTTTGATGGGTTAAACCCTGTGGGGATATCCACCTCTAGACTAGCTTCCTGTTTAATACTATAAATTCATTTGTGTTTTTCCATACTTTAACTTTACTTATCTTTAAGAAAATGTCTTTTGAAGGGCATGTGTGTGGTATGTGTGTATGTATATGGAGGTAACAGCAAGCGCTTCCAGAAACCAGGAAATGAATGTCAGATATCCGGAAAGAGGTCCACGTGTTTCTGCCCGCTAAGATCAAACACTGGTCCCCAGAGACGTTATGAAGCACCCTCATTCGCTGAGTCATCCATCATTCCAAGAGTTTATCTCGGACTTTATGATGAGATTACATGAAGCTGAGGTATAAAAATCCCAAGAGTGTGGCATGTTAGGTTAGCATCTGCCTGAAAGTTCTAAGACGCAGAAGGTGTAGAGACAAAGAGACACAAGAGTATGCAAACAC
>NW_026125972.1:0-100518 GCF_943737965.1 Phodopus roborovskii | reverse complement strand
GTATTTTCAGCTTTTCAAAATATTTTTTTTTTTATTTTAGATCATAACTACATCATATCCACTTTACACTTTTCTGCCCACAAGCCCTGCTATGATTACTCAATGTTCTCTAATTCACAGCCTGCTTTTCTTAAACAGGAGTTTCACATTAAACACAGTGAATATTGGAAGGTGGCATACATTTGGCTGCAGTATTTCCTAGCTATTAGGTCAAAGGTTGCTGACCAGGAACAATGAGTATGTAACAATATGTGCACAGAAAGGTCACTGTGATTTTCATAATGAGCTGCTTGACTTACAGGATAGTAGAAGAATGTATACTAAAACACAAACTTTCTGGAATAGGCCACTATCTGCAGGGTGGGTTGTGCAGAGCTACAAGGACTATAAAATCTGAGTCATTGATTTCTGATTCCCTGGTAGTGGGCTGCAAAATTTTAGGTCCAACAGAGTGGTCCCAGACAATGCTGGACTCTGAGAAGGCTTCTTTCCATGATCCTCTTGTCCTTCTGCTCTATCGAGTTGTAAGGAAGAACACAGGTTGCACCATTCTGAATGTACAGTTTTCAAAGCAGGTCTGCTCAGATGTCATTTCTGCAAAATTTGTATGGACCATGAGACAGACTGGGGGTTCTTTTGGTCCATGTGGTGACCTGGGCAGTTACCCTTGTCCTCTGAGCCTTCCTCTCCATGTGTTTCTTGGTTTGGGGGAGACTCTGCAGCCCTGGCATGGGTGGGTGTGTTGCTTATTATATAACTGTCCAGTGTGCATATTCATGCAATGCTGTTGGTGTGCAGTGGGGGCTGACGCTGGATAACTGAAGGTCTGATTACTTGATGTTCTGAATATTCCACTCCACTTTCAGGTTTGCCTTATAAATATTTTAGAAAGTAGTAAAAAGTGGGTGATGTGGATGTCTATCAGCAATACAAGATTATAATGTTTTTAACTCTCTGCTACCAAGAGTTACAATACTGTACTGAGTGAAGATTAATTCCAGTGTACAAATTGTGTCTTTGTTCTACAGAGATTTCTCTGGTGTGTATGGTTTGGGACAGGGAGTTAGGTCAGGGTCTTCATCTTGGGCTTAAATCTCTTGGCAGGAAGCAGATTTTATTCTCCCATGTTGTTTTGTGGAATGGGCATCAGTGGGGCTTAGTTTACCTGAATCCATAAAGGGGCATAAAGGTCTGCAGAGCCATAGCAGAAGATCAGCTCCATTTTCATAGAGAGCTCTAGAGCAGGGACATCCTGTCTTTGGAATAGATATCCATAGCTGCAGGGTCAAATTTTTGAAGGGTCACTTTGAATTGATTTATTTGGAGTGTTGAAGTCTGTGTTTATTTAATCTCTTTACACTTGGATGCATAGGTATTTGGATAACATTGGTCATGATCACACTTTTCATGGCTAAATTTCTTTTGTACTTTATATTAATAGTCGATATATTTTGACCTTTGTTCTTGGGTTATTCTCTCTATCTCTCTTATTCTTTTACAAAGAATATACATATTTTGATTGTTGTTACCTTGTGGTAAGTATAAAAGTCATATTATATCAGTTTGTGTATCTTGTTTTCCTAATTCCATTGAGCATTCTGGGTATTTCCAAAATAAAATGTTAATGTGCCTTTGTAATCTCCATTTTGTTATTAATTGTTGTTCATTGTCATTGGATTGTATTCATTTCATGTTACAAACTTAACTATGTATAGGATCTTAAATTATGATACTTCATGTTCCTAAAGACCATTATTTAGTTCTTTATTTATTTTGGTTTTTATTGTTAATCCACGAAAGAGTTTTTGGCTCATCAGAAAAAAACATGTTGTGTATCTTGGCAAGAGACGCAGCACATCTTTTGGGGGATGACCAGAGTTCAGATACTGACATTCAACTTCACATAATTATCTACATCCCGTAACCTATATACTTATACAAACCATTTTCTCTCAAACTCATACATACAAAATATAGCAATAAACTTGATAAAATGGTAAAGACTAGTACCATGAATATTATTGCCATAAATTCTAATCTTATACACTATAATTTAGCTTTGACACACTGCACTGGAAATTGTAAAGCTACTTCTAGTTGTTCTTTTTTTTTAATTTTATTTAATTTTATATAACAGTCCAATTAAATGAAAACAAACATTTACACACAATATTTGGGAATTTGGGCTGGCTGCTCTTTCCAAACTACTTCCTGCTGGTAAGGGGCGCTGTCTTGGGGGATTCGAAGAAGATTCAGATATCCTGGCTGTAGTCTGTAGGGCTGTTTTGTCCAGCTGTTTTGAATGTAGGATCAGCTTGTACTCTGTTTCAGGCAGTCTGGTGTGATCAAGCCACATTAGTCTGGAAGGAATCCACATCTTTTCATTTTCTGTGGAAACAAAAATAGAAATCCATTTCCCCAGTAACTTGTCCTTCAACTTAAATTTTGGAGTCAAAGCATTTTTTTTTTTAGTTTAATATTTTAAATGTCAATCCCAGTTCCTTCTCCCTCCCTCCCTCCCTCCCGTCGCTCCCTCCCCCAGCCTCCCTCCCTCCCTTCCCTCCCTTTTACTCTCTCTGCCCTCTCACATGCACTCTAAACACCCTCCCCTCCCATCCCCCCACCCCAATTCCATATGTAGGGGAGTGCTATCCAGTTGGGGTCATGTAGATCTGACAGGTCCTGTGAAGTAGGGACTAGGGCTTCTCTCCTGTCTCTAGATTAAGGCAGTTATCCCTCCATGGGGGATATGTTCGCAAAGTCCTTTTGTGCACCAGGGATACATCCTGGCTCCACTGTCTGAGGTCTCTTTGACTGCTCAGACGTTCTGGCTGAGACACATAATCAGGGGGGGGCCTGAGTCAGTCCCATGCTGGCTTCCCAGCTATCAGTCTAGTGGCCATTAGCTCCTCCTTGTTCAGGTAAGCTGTGTCTATGTGTTTCTGCAGCATGGTCTTGTCCTCTCCATCTGCATCTGGGTTCTAGTTCGACTCAGTGTTTATGTATGGGTGTTTGATCCTGTTTTCAACAGGCATTAGTTGAGGGCTCCATGGAGAAGTTAGTTGTTGATCTCACTCTCCAGGAAGGACATTTATGATAGCCTTTCCACGTGAGCTCAACTTGTTAGTTGGGAGCAGTCTTATAGTTCTCTCGGCCTTTCTTTGTGTTCAATTTTATCTTCAAACCAATATTGGCTCCCTCTTTATGTTCTCTCTCTCTCTGTCTCTGTCTCTCTCTCTTTCCTATCTACTAGTCCTAACCAGGCTCAATATTCCTGGTCACACATGTTTTCCCTTTCCTTCCCCTCATTTTCTCCTACTTCTCTCTCCATTCGCTGTCCTCCTCACTTCACCTGAGCTCTGGTGACTTGTTCCTTGCCAGTTCTGTGAGGGACTTTATATGAATCTCTTAGAATACACCTTGTAGCCTAGTTCATCTGGTGATGTGAATTATAGGCTGGTGATCATTTGATCTAGGTCTAAAATCCATATATGAGTGAGTACATACTGTGTTCCTCTTTTTGTGACTGGGTTACCTCATTCAGGATGGTTTCTTCAAGTGCCATCCACTTGCCTCCAATTTCAAGATACCATTATTTTTTACTGCAGAGTAGTATTCCATTGTGTAGATGTGCCACATCTTCATTAACCACTCTTCAATTGAAGGGCATCTAGGTTGCTTCCAGGTTTTTGCTATTACAAATAGTGCTGCTATGAACATAGTTGAACAGATGTCTTTGTTGCATGGATGTGAATCCTTTGGGTATATGCCTAAGACGGGGATTGCCGGGTCCTGTGGTAAACTAATTCCCATTTTCCTGAGGAACCGCCATACTGATCTCCAAAATGGCTGTATGAGTTTGCACTCCCACCAGCAGTGGAGGAGTGTTCCACTTTCTCCACATCCTCTCCAACATAAGTCATCATTGGTGTTTCTAATTTTAGCCATTCTGGCAGGGGTAAGATGGTATCTCAAAGTTGTTTTGATTTGCATTTCCCTGATAGCTAAGGATGTGGATCATTTTCTTAAGTGTCTTTCAGCCTTTTTGATTTCCTCTATTGAGAATTCTTTCTTCAGTTCTGTACCCCATTTTTTTAATAGGGTTATTTGGTGTTTTGTTGACTAGTTTCTTGAGTTCTTTGTATATTTTGGAGATCAGCCCTTTGTCGGATATACGATTGGTGAAAATCTTTTCCCAGTCTGTGAGCTGCTGTTTGGTCTTGTCGACTGTGTCCTTTGCCTTACAGAAGCTTCTAAGTTTGAAGAGGTCCCATTTATTAATTGTTGCTTTCAGTTTCTGTGCCCCTGGGGTTATGTTCAGGAAGCAGTCTCATATACCAATTTGTTCAAGAGTACCTCCTGCTTTCTCTACTAAGAGGTTCAATGTGGCTGGTTTGCTGTTGAGGTCTGTGATCCATTTGGACTTGAGTTTTGTGTATGGAAATGGACAGGGGTCTATCTGCAGCCTTCTACACACCCTCATCCAATTGTGCCAGCACCATTTGTTGAAGATGCTGTCCTCGCCCCATTGTATAATTTTAGCTGTTTTTGTCGAAAATCAGGTGTTCATAGGTGCGTGGATTGATATCAGGATTTTCAATTCGATTCCATTGGTCTACCTGTCTATTTTTATGCCAATACCAGGCTGTTTTCAGAACTATAGTTCTGTAATAGGTCTTAAAGTCAGGAATGGTGATGCCTCCTGATGTTATTTTATTGTATAGGGTTGTTTTGGCTATCCTGGGTCTTTTGTTTTGCCATATAGAGTTGATTATTATCCTTCCAAGGTCGTTGAAGAATTGTGCTGGGATTTTAATGGGGATTGCATTGAATCTGTAGATTGTTTTCGGTAAGATTGCCATTTTTACTATGTTAATCCTACCTAACCAAGAGCATGGGAAATCTTTCCAATTTCTGGTATCTTCTTTAATTTCTTTCCTTAGAGTTACAAAATTCTTATTATATAGGTCTTTTATTTGTTTGGTAAGTGTTACACCAAGATACTTTCCAAGCAAATGGAAATAAGAAGCAAGCAGGCGTAGCTATCCTAATATCTAACAAGTTACACTTCAAACCAAAATTAGTCAAAAGAGATGAAGACGGTCATTTCATATTCATATCAGGAGAAATCCATAAACACAAAGTCTCATGTCTGAACATCTATGCCCCTAATACTTCTAGTTGTTCTTAATAATCAAAACCTGGATTCAGATATGTGATTAATGATGAAAGATCAGAGAAGCAGAGCAGCCAATCCCTAGCTCTCACTTCTACTGAATCCTCAGACCAAAGGGGCGGGCTATTTTGACTCTAGGATTCTTCCCTCAGAAAACAATGAACTTTTGTCTTCTTCCCCTTATATTTCTCTTTCCTCCAACCATAACTACCTCCCAAGTTCAGGAATAAAAGAATGAAGCACCACTTGTCTCTCTTTCTCTTTTAGACTGGATCAATCTGGTGTACCTTGGGACAGCCATGAAATCCACCTGATTATGTCTCCCAACTGCTGGGATGAAAGGGTCCACCATGGCCTGTCATCTATGCCTAACTACTGCATAGCTCCACACTCTATTCTTAAAGCAAGTTTGATTTTGTTTAGATGTGTTTATGGTTGAAGAAGAGAATCGTTTCAGTCTGCATCGTGTAATGATGGGTGCAAGCTCTGCACATTGCATGGAGTGAGAAAGAGAGTTTGTACTTGTGCACTGCAGGAAGAGAGCTAGGTCAGCCTATTGGTGACATTGGTAACTGACATTGAAATCTGTGTCTGACTAGGCTGTGGTGGCTTTTGCCTTTGATTGCAGCACTGAGGAAGTAGAGACAAGTGGATCTCTCTGAGTTTGAGGACAGCGTGGTCTACAGAGTAAGTTCCAGGACAGCAGGGCCACAAAGGGAAACTCCGTTTCAAAGACCTAAATAAATAAATAAATAAATAAATAAACAATAGACAGTTAATGAAAAAAAATTTACTAGAAAACAAGAACAAGTTTAATATTAATATTTAGGAAGGAATTCACCGGCACAGTTTAGTGATCAAGGCACAGGATGACAGGAGCCACACAGGGAAATTCTGTCTAAAAAAAAAAAAAAAAACAAAAACAAAAACCAAATAAGTTCCTATTTGTGCAGATCTCTAAAATGTCTAGGTCTAGAGTAAAATCCAGGGCCAAAGGAGGTGCTGGGCTTGCTGTGTCTTTAAGCACACTCTAACCCTTGAGGAAGAGCTCTTGTCACTCAAGCCTCATTAGCCAATCAGGGACATTGAGCCAACCCTCCAGTCTGAGGTCTGGAAGGAAACTTCCTGGAGCCATGCTGCAGGCTTGCTTTTATATCAGAACAGGCACCAGAGGATTGACTGCTGCTCTGTGAGTGCTGCTGTGGGGAATGTAGGAGAACAGAAGCTGCAGGATGGTGAGTGACAGGATTGGGGGGGGTAGAATGGGGAGTCATGAAAGTGTGTTCCTCAGGCCCTCCAGGAGGAGGCTGGTTTGGAATGTGCTGCCACATTCAGTGTTCTGTTAGGCCCATTGTGGTTCTTGCAGCTTCCCCAACCAGGGTGTGGCCTGGGAATATTTTTCCATGTGGGCTGCTTCTGAGGAAAGGATTTCGATTATGCAGCATGGTGAATAAACTTTTTGTAGTCAGCTCCATTATGCTTTTGGTGCAAGGGTTAGCAAGTTACCAAAAAGTTTGTCCAGTGCCTTCCAGAAGTTCTGCCCTTCACATCTAACATTTGTGGGTCAGATCCATGCAGAGTTATTATCATTTATTTTTTGCCATCAAAATAACTTTTCTTCTGTTGTTAAAAAATAAATAAAAAGATCTTATTTTACATATCGATCCCAGTTCCCTCTCCCATCCTCCTATTTCCCCCAGCGACCTCCCCCATCCCATCCCCCACACATTCCTCTGGGAAGCTGAGTTCTTTAGGAGGATTCATCAAAATCTGTCAAGTCATTTGGATTAGGCCCAGGCCCTCCTCCTTGTCTCTAGGCTAAGGGAGTATCCACATTTGGAGTTAATTTTGTGTATGTTCTAAATGGCATTCTTTTTCTTAATTAACATATATATGGAGTCTCATTTATAGCATGATCTGGAATTTTCTATGTGGAGCAAGCTAGCCCCAATCTCATAGTTAACTGCCTGCCTGTTTCCTAAGGGATAGTTTAAAACAAAGGGAAAATACACACATCTGTAAATGGCATTCTTGTGTTGGATTACATTCTCCCACTGAGCTGTGATGTAGAGGAGTGGAATTATTGATATAAAGGATTTACCAATTCTTGCAATATAGAGAGTCATAAAAAAATATTTAGCTGAGATAGTGCTGCCCCTAAATTAAAAAATAAAAAAGTGAGTTGTGTGCTAACCAGGCATGTTACAGAATAGGATGGAAAAATACAAATTTATTCAACAGGATACTCCAGACATTTGGCTCCAAACAATGGCAATGGAGAAACCAACGATTTACAAACCCCCAAGAACCACCTCCATAACATTGAGTAGGGCTTTTACGAGTTGTACAAGGTTGCATTACTGGGTTCCAAAGAGCATTATGTGCTGATGTGCCATAAACATCCATTTTATTCTAGAGAAAATCATAGCTCTGTCATATGGGCAAGATGAGCACAGGTGACAACTTTTTGAAAAGAAAACAGAGATGTGTTGAGAGCTGGACAGATCAAGCAAGACTTGCTGTTTAGGTCTTTGCTCATGGAGAAGGAACATAGATCCTTCTGAAACCCAGAGCCAATAACACCCATGGTTTCTAGAATGAGCATTTTTCCATCAGATCTTGAGCCACCAAGAATAAAGTAGAACTCTACCTTTAAAACAAGGAAGATGCTTGGCAGAAAATTCAATTTTCTGGCACCAGGTTCTTTGTGGAGGGGTTGCTTCAAATCATGAGAACAAAACTCTTCCCACCACATGAAGCTGTGGCCCATGGCCACTGGGAGGCTAAGTTGGTAAAGTTTTTGGGAATCCCTGTGTTCCTCTTATACTGCACTTTTTGGGTATCCTTCTCCTGAGTTTGTCCCATTGAATGGTAACTCCTGCTCACTTCCTAGAGTCTGCCATTTCCTTCCATTTTCCCATAGAAGTAGTATGCAAGAAGCTATTCCTCATAAGAAACATACTTAGAATATGGCATGGCTTAAGCAATAACTCCCTATCCCAGCTTTCAACATTTCTTTGTTCTGCCTTCCCTTCTTTCTAATGTTCTGACACTTCTCCCTTAGGACCTGCCAGTAAAATGTGACCTGCTGTTTCACGTTACTCCTGTACTATGAAATAATTATGGTGCTATCTTAACTATTGAAAGCTTATATTGCTTACTGGCCCAACTGGCAGTATCCTGTCACTTTATAAATTTCTCAACGTATAAGCTGGAGTCAGAATTTGAAAGAACTTAAGGCAACATACATGGAATGTAAAATCTGTATTAGGAATGAGATTTTGGTGGTTAACACCTTTAATCCCAGCACTCAGGAGGCACAGGAAAGTAGATCTATGTGAGACCAAGGCCAGCATGGTCTACCAAGATATTCCTAAGACAACTAAGGCTATTTATTGCACAGAGAATCTCTGTCTCAAAACAAACAAACAAAACCAACAATAACACCAATGCCCCGACCAGCGGGGCCTAGTTATTCGTGGGTCGAGGTGGGCTAGAACCTGAAAATAATGGGAGAGAAAGAAGGAACGAGACCATGCAATCTTTGTCAAGGTCTAACTTTATTAGGCACAAAGAGGGGTTTTTAAAGCAAAGCAGGGAGGAAATGGGAAGGGGTAGCTGTGCTGACTCTGGGGCTCTGGTATTTTCCCAGGCCAAAAATATCAGACCCTAGATGTCTGCCTATCTCAGTTCCTGGTGTCTTATTTCATCTCAGTTCCTGGGTTGAATGGGACATAAATATTAGACCATAAGTGTCTGTTACTGGTAAATAATGTGGGCACATATCACAGTGTTTGACAATCTGTTGAGCAGTCTCTGTAGTTAAACCAAACACTTTTCTTAGACTATTCCTATTTTGATGATGACGCCACCTTCTTAGGGGAGGCTGGAAATGAATCCAATATATAAGGCCATTTTTGCAAAAACTGGAGGAAAGTATAACTACAACAAAAAGCTGTTCATAATCTAGGTGCCAAAGATGGGCTTTTTCAATGCTTTTTAATAGAATTGGATGGCCTCTTTGGCCTTGGTGTAATTTGTCTGGGAGAGGTCTGAGCTGGATCCCCTGGAAGAATATTATATATTGGTCTAAGCTCCCCATTTTAATGGAGAGAGAGGTGGATCCATTGAACATCTACCAAAAACTTTTTTGCCAATTGTGAAGAGTTTTTAAATTTGAACAATCAATTTGGAGTCTTTGAAGGTGGAGGACAGTCTGTTGGATTCGATAGCCTAGGTATGTGTAAGGAGGTTTCTTTTGAATATTCTCTCGAGCCAAAGTAAATCCATGAGCCTTCAGGTGTAGCACTGACCACGCCCATTGGGGGTTGGAGCGATGGGCGGAGGTGACCTGAGGAAGGAGGTCGGAGGGGGCCAGGAAGGCGCTCTCTCTTTCTGGCGTGACTCGGACAGGAGAGGATCTGGTTGAATTTCCTGGTCTTCATCTGTCTAGGTTGTAAGTTATTTCTCCCTGAATAAACATCTATTCGGCCTATTTGTTTATCCTGATCCTTATTTACCGCAATATTCAGGAGTTCCTGTCATGTAGCAAACACTTTAAGACATCTCTCCTCAGCAGGCGCTGCCAGCAGAATATCATCCATATAATGGATAATGTAAAGATTAGAAAACCTCTACCTGATAGGATCCAGGCAAGCAGCCACATAAGCCTGGCATATTGTAGGACTTTAGCCATTCCTTTGGGAGAGCACCACCCATTGAATGTGACGGGTGTGTTTCCCATTAGAAATTGAATCGAAGGAAGGCTAAATGCAAACCTGGGGCTAACTTGGGAGTGCAGAAGAATGGAAAAGAAGCAATCCTTTAAATTAATAACAATTAGATGAAGGGAGGAATTGGGGAGGGGTAACTTTGCTGACTTTGGTGCTCTGGTACATAAATGTCTGTTTATCTCAGTTCCTGGCGTCTTGGCTCATCTCAGTTCCTGGGTTGAATGGAACAGACTGCTTTTTTTAAGCAGTTTTCTGTTTTACCAAGATAAGGTTCAATTAGAGTTTTAATGTGTAAGTAATTCTGCAAGAGGATGTGACTCAAGGCCAGCTCCCAACAGAGTAGGACTTCTGTCTTGTCTCTAGGTTAAGGCAGTATGCTCCATGGGGGATTTGTTCAAGGTCCTTTTGTGCACCAGGGATACATCCTGGTTACACTGTCTGAGGTCTCTTATACTGCTCAGGCCTTCTGTCTGAGACCCATATTCAGGGGGTCTGAGTTAGTTCCATTCTGGATATCCAGCTATCAGTCTAGGGGCCCCTTATCACCTCCTTGTTCAGATCAGCTGTCTCTATGTGTTTATGCAACCTGGTATTGTCCTCTCCCTCTTTATCGGATTCTAGTTTGACTCAGTGTTTAGTTATGGGTGTTTGCTTCTGTTTTCAACAGGTACTAGATGAGGGCTCCATGATGGTGGATAAGTTAGTTGTTGATTTCACTATCTGGGAAGTGCATTCATGGTAGCCTTTGAGGAAAGGATTTCCATCACAGAGCATTGTGTAGAAACTTTTCTGTAGTCAGGTCCATTATTCTATTGGAGCACAGGGATGGCAATTTACCAAACAAGAAGAGGTTCTGTTTGTCCAGCACCTTCTAGAAGTTCTGCCCTTCACATCTAAAGTTTAGGGGTCAGATCCATGAGGAGTTACTATCATTTTTTTTTTTATCATTTGCCATCAAAATTGCTTTTCTTCTGTTTTTAAAACAAAATAAATAAAAGATCTTATTTTACATATATCCCAGTTCCATCTCATCATCCCATTCCCGCAAGCGACCTTCCCATCCTATCCTCCATGCATTACTCAGGGAGGCTGAGGTCTTCCAGAAGGGATCATCAAAATCTGTCAAGTCATTTGAGCATTAGCCCAGGCTCTCCCCCTTGTGTCTAGGCTAAGGGAATATCCATACTTAGAGTTAATTTTGGGCATGATCTAAATGATATTCTTTAATTCTTCTTTAATGTGTGTGTGTGTGTGTGTGTGTGTAATTTTTTGAAATAGGATTTCTCCTTGTAGCTTTGCAGCCTGATTTAGAATTTTCTATGTAGTGCAGGGTAGCCCCAAACTTACAGAGATCTGTGTGTCTCTGCCTCCCTAGTGCTAGGTTAAAGTCAAGTGCCAATAAAGACATGTATATTTGATATTCTTGTGTTGGAACACACTCCACCGTTGAGCTCTTTTGTGGCAGATGGGAATTGTTGATATAAAGGTTTACCAATTCTTGGTGGATAGTTAGTCTCTCAAGGGAATTTAGCTGAGGTAGTGCTGCCACTAAAATAAAAAAAAAATTAGTTTCATGCTAACCAGTCATGTTAGAGATTAGGATGCTGAAATATGCATTTGCTCTCCAGGATATTCCAGATATTTTGCTCCAAATCATGGCAATGGACTAAGCACTGATTTACAAACAGCCCCAATGCCCATCTCCTTTCCATGGAGGAAGGCTTTTACAAGCTGTTCAAGGGTGCATTACTGGGTCACAATGAACATTAGGACCTCGTGTGCCATAAACATCCATTTTCTTCTTGAGAAAATCATGGCTGTCATATGAGCAAGATGAGCCCATGTGACAAGTGTTTGAAAAGGAAAATAGTGATGTGTTGTTGGCTGCTCTGAGCAAGCAAGAATTTTTGTCTAGGGCCTCACTCATGAAGAAATAACATAGCTCCATCTGAAACACAGGAAAGTGCTTGTCAGAGCAAATAACAGCCTCAGGGTTCTAGTCTTAGGTGTTCATCCTTTGAAACAAGGAAGATGCTTGGGAGAGAGTGCAATTGTGTATGACCAGGGCCTTTGTGGAGGCTTGCTTCAGATCCCAAGAACACAACTCTTCCCACTACATTGAGCTCTGGTTATTGGGCCCATCACAACTGAGGTCTTAGCTAGTAATGTCATTGGGATTCCCTTTGTTCCCCCTGCACTGCATTATTTGAGTAGCATTCTCTTTGTCCCTTTGAATGGTAACTCCTGTTGACTTCCTAGAAGCCCCCTACTTCCTTCCATTTCCACATGGGAGTAGTATACAAGACACTATTCCTCACAATAAGCTTACTCGGAATAAGACACAGCTTCAGGAAAACCTCCCTGACCAAGCTTGCATCTTTTCTTTGTTCTGCCTTCCCTACTTTTCTCATCTTCTGGCACTTCTTCCTAAGGACCTGTCAGTAAAGTGTGATCTGCTGTTTCATGTTCCTCCTGTACTATGAAATAATTATGGTGCTATCTTTTGTGTTGAAGGATTATATTGCCTTACTAGCCCAACGAGCAGTAACCTGTCACTATTTAAATTCCTGAAATTATAAGCTGGAGTCAGTCATTGAAAGAACTTAAAGATGGCAAAACATGTCGAATGCAAAATCTGTTTTAGGAGTCAGGTTGTGGTGGTCCACGCCTTTAATCACAGCACTCAGGAGGCACAGGCAAGTACATCAATGTGAATCAAGTTTAGCATGTTCTACACAGGTACGCCTGAGATTCTCTCTTCCATCTCTTGAATTCTATTGGTTATGCTTGTGTCCGTAGTTCCTGATTTTTTGCCCAGCTTTTCAATTTTCAGCATTCCTTTGGTTTGTGTTGCCTTTACTTTCTCAATTTCAGTTTTCAAGTCTTGAACTGTTTCCTTCACCTGGTTAATTGTTTTTTTCTTGGCTTTCTGTCCTTTCCATAAGAAATTTGTTCATTTCTTCCACTTTTTTTGGTTGTTTTTTCCTCCATTTCTTTAAGGGATTTTCTCACATCTTCTTTGAGGGCCTCTATCATTTTTATGATGGTAATTTTTAAGTCGTACCCTTCTGCTTCTTCTGCTTTGTTGTTGTGTTCCATTCTAGTTGGTGTAGATTCCCTAGATTCTGGTGGTGTCATGTTTGTCTTTCTGTTGTTAGGTGTTCTCTTGTATTGCCTTCTTCCCATAGCTTCTTCCAGTAGGTGTTGGTGGTGTCTCCCCTCCTCTCTCTATGGTACTTCCCCGATGGGCTTATGTGGGTCTGAGATTCAATATCTGTAGCTCTGTGGGGTCCAAGCTCTCTAGGAGGTTTCTCCACAGACCGGGATCCAGGGATGGGGTCAAGGATGAGGATCCAGAAGAAGATGCCAGCAGGTACTCACAGTGGTCCTCTGGCCAATAGCTCTGGCCAATAGCTCTGGCCAATAGCTGGCGGAAGAGGGCAAGGGCTGAGCTGGAACTTGAGAAGGTTTTGCAGGATGGTGGGATCTCCCTGGAAACTGGCGCTCTCCAGCTGAGACCTCATTCTTTGGCAGAGGCCAGGATTTGGTGGTCAAGGATCTTGCCTGCAGGAACTCTGAGTGGACCCACAGAGATAGGCGGATATCTGGGAGGGCCCCGGGACTCCAGCAGAGGACTGGAGGCGGGGTCAGAGACCAAGCCAGTGGAAATTACGGGTGGTCCCGCATGGATAGTCAGGTCTCCTTTGTTCAGAGTTGCTCCTAGAAGTCTCCGAAGTAGGGTGGACTATTGGCTCCACCCTCTGTCCCAGTGCTTAACCCCTGGTATCATTTTTATAGATTTCTTTTATTTATTTATTTATTTATTTATTTATTTATTTATTTATTTTTTTTATTTTTTTTGAGACCCAATTTCTTTGTGGCTCTGGAGCCTGCCCCAGACTAGATCTTGTAGCCCAGGCTGATCTTGAACTTACAGAGATAGGCTTCCCTCTGCCTCCTGAGCACTAGCATTAAATACATGTGCCACCACCACCCAGATATTGGTATCTTTTTAAATGTCTTTTTTAAACATATTAATGCTTTTATCTCTATTTTGCTGTACTCCTCTTTCTTAGATTTTACTTATTTAATTCCTTTTCTCAAGTGATGTTGATGATTGATTTCTGATTAGAGCAAAGTCTCTTGTAACTTTGGCTTTTCATATGCTGAGCTATTGAGAATTGCTTTGAACTCCTCATCCCGCTTCTCCTTGACAGTGCTGGGAAGAAAATCCTACATGTCCTTCTAGTCTGGCCTTTGACTTGTCACTGAGAAGTAAAATAGACCAGAAAATGAGTGAACTCCTTACATGTCTGATTATTGTGGCAACATATAAATGAAGCGGGATTTATGCAAGAATTGAGTACATGACCCACTTTGATACTGGTGGAGTCACAGTGCAGAATGTGACAGGCAGGGTGGAGGCTGAGATTTCCTCCTTTATCAGTAGTCGAGGTGAGCAATGTAGAATTAGATAATCATTCCTAGATAATCCATAATTGTCCCAGTGGGTAGTTTCTTGGAATCCATGGATAAGGGCTATCAAGAATCTGGATGGAGAGAGACCGTAACGTGAATACAAATTGCTATAGTTACAGTATTCAGCCAAAACAGGTCCGGGTGAACTGTTGTGGACTAGGTAACAGGACTGTTACTTTTTGTGGTTGTAGATGTACAGTCTGAGAGAAAAGTTTTGAGAAATCCTTGTTGTGCTCTAAGAGAAACCCCTAGTCTCTGGAGCACATGACCATGAAGCGATTTCCAGCTTTTCAAAATATTTTTTTTTTAGAACATAACTGCATCATATCCACATACTCTTTTCTGCCCCCAAGCCCTAGCATGATTCCTCATTATTTTCCAATTCACAGCCTGCTTTTCTTAAACAGGATTTACACACTGAAAACAGTGAACATTTGAAGTTTTCATGCCCAACTATGTGGTCAAGAGTTAAAAGCCATGAACAATAAGTGTGTAATAGAATGTGCACACAAAAGACACTGTGATTTTCCCAATGAGCAGTTTGTGTTCCAGGACAGTAGAAGAATGTATACTAAAACACAAACTTTCTTGACTAGGCCCCTGTCTCCTGGGTAGGTAGTGCAGAGCTACAAGGACTGTGCAACATGAGTCATTGACTTCTGATCCCCTGGTAGGGGGGCTGCAAAAATTATAGGTCAAACTGTGTGGTCCCAGCCAATTTGGGACTCTGAAAAGGCTTCTTTCCAGGACTCCCTTTTCCTTCTGCCCTATTGAGATTTAAGGAAGAACACAGGTTACACCATTTTAAGTGTAGGATTTTTAAAGCAGGTATCCTCAGCTGCCATTTCTGGAATGATTTGTATGGACTCTGAGACAGACTGGTTCTTTTCATCCATGAGGTAACCTGGGCAATTGCCCCTGTCTTCTGAGTCTTCCCATTCATGTGCTTCTTGGTTTGCTAGAGACTCTGTAGCCCTGGCATGGGAGGATGTGCTGCATATTACATAACTGTCCAGTATGCACATGCATGCAATGCCGTTTGTGTGCAGTGGTGGCTGACACTGGAAAACTGAAGTCTTATTTCTTGAAGTTCTGTATATTCCATTCCACTTTCAGGTTTGTCTTCTAAATATTTTAGAAAGCATTAAAAAAATGATGATCTGTATGTCTATAAGCCATACAAGATCATAATGTTTTTAAATCTATGCTACCTCCCCTTATAAGACATGTTACATGAAGTTTAATTCCAGGGGACAAAAGGAGTCCCTGTTCTGCAGAGATTTCTCAGGTGGGTATGGTTTTGGGTAGCGAGTTAGGTCAGGGTCCTAATGTTGGGCCATCTAACATGTGGCAGGAAAGCAGATTTTAAAATATTCTTCCATGTTATTTGTGGAATGGGCATCAGTGGGGATGGCTCCAGAGTCATAGCAGATGATGAGCTCCTTTTGCATAGAGAGCTCTAGAGCAGGGACCTCCTGTCTTTGGAATAGATATCCATAGCTGCAGGGTCAAAAGTGTTGAATGGTTACTTTGGGTTGATTTAATTGGGGTGTTGAAGTCTGATTATTTAATCTCTGTACACATGGTTTCATAGGTATTTGGATAACATTGATCAAGATCAAACTTTTCCTAGCAAACTTTCTTTTGTACTTTATATTAATAGTTGATGATATTTTCTGGCCTTTGTTCTTGGGTTATTCTATTTCTTTTATTATTTTACAAATATTGTTCGTATTTTTATTGTTGTAACTTTGTGGTAAGTATAAAAGTCATATTGTGTCAGTTTTTGTACTGTGTTTTCATAATTACATTGAGCATCCTGTGTATTTTCGAAGAAAAATGTAAAGTATTCATAGGCAATACCCTGGTCAGGGAAGCTGCTAGGACCACAATGGCCTAGCAGAACACTGAATGTGGCAGCATACTCCAGTCTAGCCTCCTCCTGGAGGGCCTGCCAAACCGACTTTCATGAATACCCACCCCCCCCCCCCCCCCCCCCCCTTGCTTACCATACCTCATGTTCTGTGCTTATCCATGCTCTCCAATAAATTCCCCACAGCAGCACTCACAGAGCAGCAATCACTCCTCTGGCACCTGTTCTGATATAAAACCAAGCCTGCAGCATGGCTCCTGGAAGTCTCCTTCAAGACCTGAAACTGGCAGGGTTGCTTAGTGTCCCTGGTTGTCTAGTGAGGCTTGAGTGACAAGAGCTCTTTCTCAAGGGAAGAGTTTTCTTATACACACAGAAAGCCCCGAACCTCCTTTGCCCCTGGCTTCTACTCTAGACCTAGACATTTCAGAGATCTGCACGAACAGGAACTTATTTGTTTGTTTTGTTTTTTGATTTTTTTTTTTTTTTTGAGACAGAATTTCCCTGTTGGTCCCTGCTGTGCAAGAACTCACTCAGTAAACTGTGCTGGTCAATTCCTTCCTAATTATTATTATTTGATGGGAGATGTCATTCTCTATATGTTTCTCATACTGGTTAATAATAAAGCACTGTTGGCCAATAGGAAAGGAAGGTAGGAGGGACTAGGAGACAAGGAGGAAATAGGAAGTAGTAAGGAGAGTCAAGATGGAGAGTCTGAAGAAAGCAGTATGCCTCCGGCTCCCCGGTAAGAGAAATACATAGATCAGCAGAAATGGGTTAATAATTAAGACAGAGCTACCAATAAGAAACAAGTAACCAGGCCAACAGTATTGTATCGAATACAGAGTCTCTGTGTAGTATTTGGGGCTGGTGGCATGGCGGCGGGACAAGACCAGCGGCGGCAGGCGGAAAAAACATACTCCTTATAATTATTAATCTTGTTTTTGTCACGTTCTAGTAGATTTTTCTCATTACTTGTTCAATATTAATTAATTAATTAATTAATTAATTAATTTCTTTTGGTGTTTGATACACAGTTACCCTGTGTGACCCTGCTGTTCTGGAACTTACTCTGTAGACCAGACTGTCTTCAAATTCACAGAAATCTACTTTCTTCTACTTCCTGAGTGCTGGAATCAAAGACGACAGCCACCACTGCATAGTCAGACACAAATTTCAATGTCGCTTCCTCATGTCACCCTTAAATGGTCCAGCTCTCTTCCTGCATGCACAGACTCAATCTCTCTTTCTTCCTCCACATAATGTGTAGAGCTTGCTCAGACCATTGTACAATGCTGACTGAAATGATTCTCTTATTAAACAGATGGAAGACTCCCCAGAATATTAAAATATAGGGAAATTTTTTAGGACACAAGTGATGTTTGTTCTGTGCTATCTTGCTGAGGTCAGGAGACCTGAGGGGACTTTTTACCTGGTTGTTACAGGTACCTCAGAAAACCATGAGAGAAAGGCATGAGCAATATTACAAACAAGATGATACAATTTTCTCCTGACAGACGCCAGGGATATTGGTCAATTGTATTGGAGTTTTATTCCTGAAATTAGAGTCAAATTCTTGAGAAGTGAATAATAATAACAAGTGTCATCTGCATGATAAGCTGAATACTCAAAGAGTGTGGCTGAGAAAAATGTCTTTATCTATGAGGACTATGGTGAACCAACACAGGTTCCTCAGTAGGAAGGTGAGGAAACAGCTGCATTACTCGATGTTTTCTGTTAGAGTAGGATTGGTAGAACATATCTCTCTATGTGTATAGAACGTGACTTTATTGGAATGTCTTACAGGCTCTGGGCCAGCTAGTACATTTATTGCAAAGAGAATCTCTGTCTCAAAAAAAAAAAATCCCAACAATAACAACAAAAGTAACCATCTGTTGTAGGTTCTTTCCTCTTTGCTCATAAGCCAGAAATGAACACAATTTGTCATTGCACACATATTTCTTAATTTATTTCTTATGTCTATGGGCAATGCCCTTCTGTCATCTTGATTACTCCTTCTTACACTAAGTGACTGTATGTCCTCAGTCGGTTTTTGGGACCAAGCTTCTTAAAAAAATTATTTGTGGATACCAATTATATTTATGGATATATTTAATAAACAGAACTCATTAATTTGTAACACTGTTCATTAAATGAAAATATAATTCTCTGAATCATAGCAGGAGATTACCCCATACGTATAGAAAGCTCTAGACTGTGGGGTGTCTCTATTAGTAACAAGTATCAATAGCTGGAGTGTCAGAAACCGAACAGTGTAAATATCCTTTTGAGTTTTGTATGAGTCTATGTATTTAAGTTCTGAACACATAGAATCATGGGAAGCTGAGTAACATTGCTCAAGATCTAAGTTTATCTGGATGAGTTTCCCTTGTATTTTTGAGAGTAAAGTTGGCAGTATTTACCTCTTATTGTTCTTTTCTTTTTCACTTCTTCTCTTTGTTCTTTCCCAAATATTGTACACCTCTCAATCACTGCATGTTTATATTAGGTATAGAAGCCATGCTGTGTCAATATATGTACTATGTTTTTCGTAATCCTCCAGAGATTCTAACTGTTTCCCATTTTCCTGAATCTTTCGAATCAGATATACTCTTATAAAGTGTCAGGAATATAATTTGCACTGTATTCAGTTAATGTGGCAAATTTATCTCATACAGAATATAAATATTATCTCACCAAGTTCTCATTGGTCATTTACTTTTCTCTTCATGTACTCTCTGTTATTCTTATTGTTTTCAATCTGGAAATGCCATTTACTGTTTTTCCTAAAAAGTTCAATGGGTCTTGGATGGTGGCACAGCACATATTCTACTTGGGGATGACCTGAGTTCATACCCCCAAACCCAAAATTCTAGGCTCAATACAACCTCACCTCCAGATGCAGTGTTTCTGACAACCTCTACTATGGTATGTAATAAGTACACATGGGAAACATCTCTCACACACAATCTGAATATACAAAAACTAGGAATGAATTTGTTTTCAAAATCTTTGTTACTTAAAAAACAATGAGTGCAAAACCAGTCACTTTTAGTACATGATTCTAATAATGTAATGCTTCATTTTTTAAGTTTCATTTAAAGTTTTATTTTCATTTTACATACCATACACTCCCTTCCTCCCCATCTTCTTCTCCAATTTCTCTCCCTTCCCTTCCACCCTTTAGTAGTCAGAGAGGGTAATGCCCTCATTCAGGACTCACCAAAGTCTGGCATACAAAGCAGAGGAAGGACCAAATCACTCTATTGTTTATCAAGACTGAGCAAAGTATCTCACTATAGGGTGCGGATTCCAAAAACACAGTTCAAGCAACTGGGATGGATCATGGTTTCACTTTCAGGGGCCCCCTAACAGATCAAGTCACCTAAGTGTTTACTACTTTCAGAGGGTCCAGTTTGTTGACATGAATGTCCTCCAGCTGTAAGTGAATATTCTGTGAGTTCCCACTAGTGAAAGAAGATGTGGTGTGGCTTTGTTGGAGTGGCCTTCTCCCTGTTAGAAGAATCACATCATTGTAGGATCAGACATGAGGTTTCTTATTCGCAGAATACTGCCCAGTGTGTCAGACAACTCCCTGTTGCCTCTGAGTAATGCTGTAAGGACTATAACATCAAGGACTGCAGCAGCACGCATGCTGACATGCCTGCTGCCATGATGATTAACTGAAGCTTGGAAATTTTAAGCGTGACACCTCAATTAAAACTTTTCTTTGTAAGAGTTTCCCTGGTCCATGGTATCTCTTAACAGCAATGAAAACCTAACAAAGACAGATGTTGTTTCAACGTCCTTCAGTATTTCTGTGATAGGCTGTGCCTATTGTACAATTTATTTCTGATGTGTTCTCAGTAGTGTTGTTCTGGTAGCTTGCCACTTCCTTTATGTCTGTTTATAGGGATTTCTTTCTCAGGGCTATATGCTAATTAAAGGGCCAAGAAATGTCGCATGTGAACCTCCTATTCAGTTTCCTACTAAATGGATCATGTGAATGCATTATAATGTCCATGTCATGAAATAAGTGTGCAAGGCTCCAGACTTACATGAGTATGTTGTCAAAGTTGTTTATATTTACATTGTGAGTATCATATTTCTTTGTCAAACATGTTTGGGTTATTGTAGGTTGCAGTGACCTATGACGATGTGTACATCCATTTCACTCAGGAAGAGTGGGCTTTGTTAAATCCTTCTCAGAAATGTCTCTACAGAGATGTGATGCTGGACACCTACAGGAACCTCACTGATACAGGTAAGATTGAAATTTCCTTCATGTTTTAAAATAAGGGACCAAATATTTCTTGGTTATTGATACTATTCTGTAATTTTGATTGAGGAAAAGGAAACTTGGTTGAATGAAGCATGGTTCTAAGGTTCACTAAAGTTATTAATTTAAGTTTTGTACAATTTACAATAATACATTGTATGCTTTTTGTTATTTCAGGCTACATTTGGGATGACCATAACATGGAAGATCATTGTCCAAATTCTAGAAGACATAGAAGGTAAATTTTCACGTGTAAATTTATGCAAATTTGGCTCTGAAGATATTTTAATGTATTCTGGAAATTTTATTGAAGAGACACACAAAAAGAATTAAAAAAAAAAAATTAAGAAGATCAAAGTTGAAAAAACCACAGCTTAAAGTATAGTGATGGTTCTCATTTTCTAACAAAACCATGTACCTCAGTGAAAGGTAGCTCTTCTGTGTTTGCAAGGTATTCATGTAAAAAGAGAAGGAAACAATGCCTTCACAGATACCACCATTTGAATTATAGCACCTGGAGATCTATGATACAGATATGCCAGTCTGTTGAGTTTAATAATATTCAGATATTTTAAACAATATATTTCTTGTATAGGTGATAATTATATGTCCAAGACTTTCTAAGAAAAATGTGTATAGTTAATCAAGCATTACTTCTATATTTGTGACTTTGCTATGTATATAGAAAGGGTCAGTTCATGAGTATCAAGAAGGTTTTTGTGGAGAAACCTTAATCCCTGACACACATGTCTGTGAGCAAAAGAAAATCAAATTGCATGAGTGCAAAGTGGAAACTTTTTCTTTGTTATTCTTACTTTAATAAGTATATCATATGTTGAGTTAGGTAGTTGTGACCCATGCCCTTAATTCCAGCATTATTGATGAAGAACAAGGTGGATCTCTTAAGTTTCTGATCAGCCTGATCTACAAAGTGAGTTCGAGGCTAGCCAGGCCTACACAGAGATATTCTGTATCAGAAAACGTAGGGAAAAATAAAGACGATATGATACTCTAAATGCAAGCCATGTGAATTTAGAATGTAGAAAGAAGCAACATACGTCTCTCTCTTAGGACATTGAGAAGAAATGAAAGATGATTACTAGCCCCCACTTTGAGGATATTTGTTGAGTGTGAAAGAAGTTTAAAATTTATTAGTATTCCAACATCATCTGAAAGATATGAACAAACTCCCACTGAAGTAAATCCCAATGACAATTGGAATGGGTGAATGCTTCCATTTTTACTGGTATATTTGGCCAATGAAGTATAATTCATACTGTGGAAAAACTGATAAATGCAATAAGTATGTTAAAGCTCTGAGTTGTTTTCAGTCCTTTTCAATTATGTGAGAATTCTCATGTAAATAGATGCCATAAATGTGGCCCGTGAAATAAAAGCTCTTACTCTGAATCACAAGTATCTTCAAAGAAAACAAAACAACACCTCATGAGGGAAGCATTATAAATGTAAAACTTAAGATCGGATTCTTGTTCACAATTGGCCAAGTTATAAATTTATTTTATAAATATACTGTTTCTTAATATCATGCATGTGGTAAAGTTTTACATGTGCTAATTATCCTTGCTGGAATGAAAGAAGCCATAAGGTTGTTAATCCTGTGAATATACGCAATGAATGTGTGAAAAACTTTTTATGTTACAGGCATCTTCAAAGGCTGGAAAAATTTCATACTGGAGAGATACCATATAGATGTCTTCAGTATGGTGAAGTCTCTGAATGTCACAGTTTCTTCCAACTCTGTGAAAGAACTCAAATGGTAGAGAAAACCTATGAATGTAGTCAATGTGGTAAATTATTTGCAAGACATACTATGCTTAAAAGACATATTAGGACGCATACGGGACAGAAAACACAAGACTGTAAAAAATGTGGTAAATTCTTTTCCCTATGCAGTAATCTCAAAAAACATAAAAGAACACATACTGGAGAGAAGCTGTATGAATGTAATCAATGTGGTAAAGCGTTTTCACAAAACAGCACTCTGGTGTGTCATAAAAGAACCCATACTGGAGAGAAACCCTATGAATGTAATCAATGTAGTAAAGCTTTCACAACACATGGGTGGCTTAAAAGTCATATATTAACACATACTGGAGAGAAACCCTATGAGTGTAATCAGTGTGGTAAAGCATTTGCAAGTAATGGTCAGCTTAAAATACATATAAGAACACATACTGGAGAGAAACCCTATGCATGTAATCAATGTGGTCAAGCTTTTTCGCAAAACAGCAATCTGGTGTGTCATAAAAGAACCCATACTGGAGAGAAACCCTATGAATGTAATCAATGTAGTAAAGCTTTCACAACACATGGGTGGCTTAAAAGTCATATATTAACACATACTGGAGAAAAACCCTATGAGTGTAATCAATGTGGTAAAGCATTTGCAAGTAATGGTCAGCTTAAAATACATATAAGAACACATACTGGAGAGAAACCCTATGCATGTAATCAATGTGGTCAAGCTTTTTCACAAAACAGCACTCTGGTTTATCATAAAAAAACCCATACTGGAGGGAAACCCTATAAATGTAATCAATGTAGTAAAGCTTTCACAACACATGGGTGGCTTAAAAGTCATATATTAACACATACTGGAGAGAAACCCTATGAGTGTAATCAATGTGGTAAAGCATTTGCAAGTAATGGTCAGCTTAAAATACATATGAGAACACATACTAGAGAGAAACCCTATGCATGTAATCAATGTGGTAAAGCGTTTTCACAAAACAGCACTCTGGTGTATCATAAAAGAACCCATACTGGAGAGAAACCCTATGAATGTAATCAATGTAGTAAAGCTTTCACAACACATGGGTGGCTTAAAAGTCATATATTAACACATACTGGAGAGAAACCCTATGAGTGTAATCAATGTGGTAAGGCATTTGCAAGTAATGGTCAGCTTAAAATACATATAAGAACACATACTGGAGAGAAACCATATGCATGTAATCAATGTGGTAAAGCTTTTTCACAAAACAGCACTCTTGTGTGTCATAAAAGAACCCATACTGGAGAGAAACCCTATGAATGTAATCAATGTGGTAGAGCATTTTCATGTGTCAGCAGTCTCCATTATCATCATAGAACACATACCGGAGAGAAACCATATGTATGTAGTCAATGTGGTAAAGCATTTGCAAGTAATGTTCTTCTTAAAAAACATATAAGAACACATACTGGAGAGAAACCCTATGAATGTTATCAATGATGTAAAGCATTTGGAAGGAATGCTCAGCTTAAAATACATATAAGAACACATACTGGAGAAAAACCCTATGTATGTAATCGATGTGGTAAAGCTTTTTCACATCACAGCACTCTAGTATGTCATAAAGGAACACATACTGGAGAGAAACCCTATTATGTAATCAATGTGGTAGAGCATATTCCCGTGTCAGTACTCTCTAGTCTCATCATAGAACACCTCGTGGGCAGAAACCCTATGGATGTAAGCAATGTGGTAAATCTTTTACATGACACAGCCATCTGATACATCATAAAAGAACACATACTGTAGAGAGACCCTATGATTATAATCAAAGTCATAAAATTTTTCCAACACATGTGCTTAAAAGTCATACAAGAACTGGAGAGAAGCCTTATGAATGCCATCAGTATGGTAAAGCATTTGCACATCCCAGCCATCTCTTAAGTCATAAGAAATGCATACTTGAAAGACACTGAATGTATCCCATGTGGTGAATCCTTTCTATGTATCATTAGTCTTTATAATCACACACAAAAAAATCATAGTGTATGGAAACCCTGTACATGTAAGCATTGTGGTAAAGTTGTGCACTTTACTTATCACAATAATCTTTGTGGTCCAAAGAAAACTCTTATAGAAAGGAATCTTACTAGAAAGGATGTGGTATGATCGTCAGCCAACACACATTGTGTTACATAGGATTCTGGAAAGAAGAATATCGGAAAAGTTTGAACAGTCAGTTCAAGCATTGCAATATCTCTGTTTTGCTCTTAAAAGCAAAGTCACGTGGACAAAAGCCCTAGGAATTCACTGATAAGGGAACCCTGTTTCATTGTAATACTTGTCTTTATTTAAACAAAAACCTCATTCAGATTGATTGACTTCCATAAGCCCAATCCTTCATGCTTGCTTTCTTTTACATGAAGCAAATCATGTTGTAGGAAACCTTTGAAGACTTTAAGACCATCAACATGTGGGTTACACAAATGAGTCCTCTTAAGAGAAAATATTCGCACTTTGAAATCTATTCAGAGATTCCATTTAATTTTAATTATGTGATGTCAGTGTGTGAGTTTCTGACTGATTATGGTTTTTTAAAAGCGGTTACACCCTTGAGTATTCCTGTAGGAGGAACTACAGTATGTTCTCAGAAAATGGATATAGGTCATAGCAATGAACTTTTCATAATTTTGTTCATCTGTATTTCTTACCTGGTACATATTTTAAATCCTTTTTTTATCATCTTGATATCAGGTAATAGGGAAGCAATCTTGGAAGAGAAAACCCACATCATGCGTATAATTTTGTGAACATGTGAGACATCACACTTGACTTTAGTCTTAATAAATAAAATTGATTCATGTAGAGATGGTGTGTTACTGAGTTCAATAGAATGAAGACAAATGATAAATGAGTTTATTATTTGGGAACAACATAAACAGATGATAATAAAGAACTGTGGAGTTGATCCAGCTCAGGAGGATGCAGTCCCTGCCTTTCTGATTTGATCTGCAACATGGGAGAGAGAAGTGAGAGACAGAGAGATGGAAAGGGAGTGAAAATTGAGGGAGGGGGATTAAGAGTTACAGACAGATTGGGAATGAGTGAGTGTCCACCCCAGTGTTCTCAATCTTCTCTTCATGTACACAGAACCAAAGGTACTGCATAAGAAATAACTTTTAACTCTATGAGATGATCTTGAAAGACAAAAAAAGTAATGTTAAACCTGGAAACCAACATCTGTTCCTTGGAATTTGCAAACTTCATCTCACAAGGCCCTGAGATAACAAGAATTCACACTGCTCCTCCTTTCCTGTGAGTCAGCAGGTGGTGAATAGTGTCTTTAGGAAACAAAGAGATAGCTTTAACTCTGGCTTGCCCAGACAAAATTAATTAGCACACCCTGAGGTCCTAAGGTCTGTTGACCCTAATAGCAGACCGTCCAGCCTCCAAGGGTCATATACTCAATGGACAAAGGGTCCTACCCCCTCCCTAAGATTGTGAGTTTGCCTTTAAAAAACACCTGGGCCCAGGGGAGGGGGCTTCTCTCTAGCCTGCGTGTCAGAGGAGCCCATTTGCACAAATGTTTCCTGTAAATTAAAGCCTCTTGCGTGTTGCAGCAACTGGACTGGACATTGAGTTCTTGGGGTACCGACCGAAACTGGAAGACTCCTCATTCTGAGGGTCTTACATTTTGGAAGTTCCACCAAGATCCGGTCGACCCCCAGTCTCAATTCCATTGCCAGTTGGAGGTAAGAAAGAGCTCGCAACCTATATGTTTGATGTATGCCTGATGCATCTGATGCTACATGTTTTTGACTCGAGTACTTGAATCTGTGCCTAGCATTCAGAAGACTTGTATGTTATGTGTTTTTGACTCGAGTATTTGAATCTTTGCCTGGCCTGCACAGGACTTTTATAGGACTACAGGGGGAAGCAGACGTGTCCTGAGACCCTTGGTCCCACCCTGGATGAAGTCCAGGGTTGTTTGGAGGAGGGAAGGAGACGAAGGTTCTCTTCTCCAGGGGACAGCAGGCCTCTGGACTTGCTTCCCTCCCGCTTTGTAACTTTGGGCACTGTTTGTCTGCCGCGCAGATTTGTCCTCTTTGTCGGATTGTTCTGTGTTTTTTGTGTCCTTCTGTTCATACTGTTTATGTCCATTTCTATTCTCCCCATGGGTCAAAAACTAACTACCCCACCTAAGTTTGACTTTAGATCCACAGGAGAGCAGGGCTGGAGACCCAGCTAGACAATGAGCGTGCTCATCCCCTGCCCTCAGGAATGTGGCAGGGCAGCCAGAGCCACTGGGGCTGAGCTTCAGCTGAATAGCCATGGCCGCAAATGGCCTGGGCAGATCCATGCTGGAATGGAGGGACAGGGATATGACTTATGACCCTGCCACTGCACATGTTTGGTTCCCAACATCAGCCTCCAGGGCTGACCCTTCTCCCCAGATCTTTGTAATTGGAAAAACTAACCACCCCCCTTTTTGGAGTTCCTTATGTTCTCTCTCTAGGCTATTTGAGATGATTATCAACAATTTCTGCTTGAGGCTAGAAAAATATCCCTGGGGCCGATGGGCGGCCAGCGCAGCTGAAAAAAAAAAAAAAAAAAACAAGATGGACTTGGGATTCCTTTTGAGGTGCCCCAGTTGGGACTTCAACACTGCTGAAGGTAGGGAGACCTTAAAAATCTATCGCCAGGCTCTGGTGGCAGGTCTCTGAGGTGCCGCGACATGGCCCACCAATTTGGCTAAGTTAAAGAGAGCACTTTTTGACACTACTTCAGAAGCCCAGAGAGCTTCGGTGGCTCTGGTCTTCATGGGGAAATTGGGCCCCAGATATTAGGAAGAAACTCCAGAGACTGGAAGAGTTAAGAGACAGAGAAAGTGTATTGAAGGGACAGAGAAGAGGAGAGAAACGAAAGACAGTAGAGAGACAGAGCAGAGAAAAAGCGTGACAGAAGACAGGAAAAGAATTTCACTAAAATACCTTGGCTGCAGTGGTTAAAGGAAAAAAAAATAGAGAGAGTGAAAGTTAGGAAATTTAAAACAGGCTAGGGAACCTGGGCAACAGGACTCCACTTGACAAGGAGGAACAGTGTGCATATTGTAAAGAAAAAGGACACTTGGCAAATGACTGTCCCAAGAAGACAAGGTCTCGAAGGTCCTAGCCCTAAGAAAGGATAAAATTAAAGGGAGATGGGGTTTGGAACCCCTCCTAATGCCCAAGGTAATTCATGGACTACCCGAAGAACAGTGGACCTTGGCATGGGCCGGGTACCCCACTCGTTCGAGCCACCAGCCAACTGCCTTTTGCCTTTGAATGGAAGGACACTGACACGTGCAGAACTAGGCAGCTCATCTAGAGCTGAATGTCCCAAGGGTTTAAAATTCCCCAACGATGGCCAGGCAAGTAGGAGAATTTCTGGAGACATCTGGGTTTTGCAGGCTGACTAAGGAAAAAATTCTCCTGGACCCCAGAGCACCAGGAGGCATTTGATGCCATTAAAAAGGCCCAGCTGAAAGCATCGGCTCTAAGCCTTTTGATGTAACTAACCTTTTACCCTTTATGTGGATGAGCATAAGGGGGTCTCCTGGGGAGTTTTAACCAAATCCCTAGGGCCTTGGAACAGACCAGTTGCTTATCTGTCAAAGAAGCTTGATCCTGTAGCAAGGGGAGGGCCTGTCTATCAAAAGATATCACTGCTGACAAGTTGACTTTGGGGCATAAAGCAACAATAATAGCCCCCATGCATTGGAGAGCATTGTCTGGCAGCCACCAAGTGATGATGACCAACGCCCGCGGGACCCACCACCAAAGCCTGCTTCTCACTGAGAGACTGAGCTGATTGTGTTCGCTCCACCAGCCAGCCTCATCCCACCACTCTTCTGCCTGTGGAGACTGGTGAACCAGGGACTCATGACTGCCATCAACTGTTGGTTAAAGAGACTGGAGTTTGCAAAGATCTTAACGACATCCTGCTGGCTGGGGAGATGATGACCAGTTCACTGCCAGGATCAGTTACATTATAAAAGGTAAAGAAAGGACTGGGGCAGTGGTACTGCTCGACGAAGAGAAGTCCATAAACATTAACAGGCAACAGGTATGCTTTTTCAACTGTTCATGTGCATGGGACTGTCTCAACCATGTGGTTAAAAAAAATTACTGAAGAAAATTTTCTGAAGATTCAAAATACCTAAGGTAGTAAAATCAGACAATGGTCCAGGTTTTGTGACCCAGGTAAGTAAATCACTGGCCAAGATACTGGGGATTGATTAAAATTACATTGTGCATACAAAACCAACAATTCATGTAGAAAGTATAAATAAAACCATTGAGGAGACCTTCACTAAATTGACTGTGGAGACTGGCGTTAATGATCAGATAGCTCTCCTACCCTTTGTGCTTTTCAGGTTTAAAAACACCCCTGGACCGTTTGGGCTGAGCCCCTGTAAATGGCTCTTTGGTGGGCTCCCTCCACTGGTGGAAATTACCTCTGTACATAGTGCTGATGTGCTGTTTTCTTAAGCCTCTGTTTGCTAGGCTTAAGGTGCTCCAGTGGGTGAGACAGTGAGCAAGAAAGCAGCCCTGAGAGACCTACGTGGTGGGAGTCGTGGAAGTTTCACATTACTTCCAAGTTGGAGATCGAGATTTCATTAGATGTCACTGCACAGAAACCTTAAGATTCGGAGGGAGGGAGGGAAGGAGGAAGGAAGGGAGAGGGAACTGGGATCGACATGTATAATAATAAATTACAAAAAAAAAAAAATATGCTTTGACTCAAAACATTAAGTTCAAGGACAATTTACTGGGGAAAAGGATATCTATTCTATTTTTTTTCCACAGAAAACGAAAAGCTGTGGATTTCTTCCATACTAATGTGGTTTGATCAAGCCAGACCACCTGAAACAGAGTACCAAGTGAGCCTACATTCAAAACAGCTGGAAAAAGCAGCCTTGCAGAATACAGCCAGGATTTCAGCATCTTCTTAGAATCCCCCATGAGAGCGCCCCTTACCAGCAGGAAGTGGTTTGGAAAGAACGACGCCCAAATTCCCAAATATTGTCTATAGATGTTTGTTTTCATTTAAATGGACTTGGTTATAAAAAATAAATAATAAAAAAGACAGAAAAATACTGTTAAAAGTTTATGACTATCCTCTAAACTTAGTAAAGCAATGCAAGAGTTCTTATCAATGCTTTTAACAGTTTACTGCTAAGAGACAATGACTTTTCTCTAACTCAGTAAACCAAATCTCTGGTACACTGACCACAGGCAGGTGAAAATAAGTGTTTTTTTTTTTTTATCTCATGCTTCAAAGGAATTACTGGCATTTTATAATATGTCTGTAAATTGTGACCAAAGATATGTTCCTTGTAATTTCTGTATAAAAACCCAATACTCTAAAGTAAAAATGGCAGCAGTTGCAAAACACCTCCAGTGTGTTTGTTTCTGTCAAGACGGAGCCACTCCTGACATGGTCATCGAGTTTTGGTACCCATGGGGGCACATCACCCACTCTGTAGCATGAGGTGTTATTGGCCTGGTTGTACAGGAACTTCCAACTGTAAGGAAATAAAAGCAGGAAGCAGATCAAAATGTTGATAATTTGTCTTTCTCTCATCAGAAGCTTGATCATTGCTCTATAACTGTAGGAGTTTTATTCCTGAACCTCAGAAAAACCACTTAACAAACACAAAATTATAAAAAGAGTATTCTTCATGGAAAGTTGAAAATTTAGAGAGGAATGGAGCTAGGAAGATTTTTGTGTATGACCACTACTGTTAGCCAGCACATCTTACTCAGTGAGCAGTTTTAAACAATCTGCATTATTCAAGAATTCAAGCTTTGTAAGACCCTCAGAATGAGGAGTCTCCCAGTTTCCATCGGTATCCCCAAGAACTCAATGTCCAGTCCAGTTGCTGCAACATGCAAGAGGCTTTAATGAACAGGAAACATTTGTGCAAAGGGGCCCCTCCAGCATGCAGACTAGTGAGAAGAAGCCATCTCCTCCCTCCACCCCCTCCCCCCGGCACAGGTGTTTTTAAAGGCAAATACCCCATGCTTAGGGAGGGGGTGGGACCCTCTGTCCATTGAGTACATGACCCTTTTAGCTGGTCTCCCTATTAGGGTCAACAGACCTTAGGGCCTCAGGGTGTGCTAATTAATCTTGTCTGGGCAAACCGGAGGTGCAGTTATCTATTTGTTTCTTAAAGACCCTATTCAACACCTGCTGACTCACAAGAAAGGACGGACAGTCTGAATTCTGGGTATCTTGTTTTCTCAGGGCCTTGTGAGGGTAAGTTAGCAGATTCCAAGGAACAGATATTGCTAGGGGTTAACTTTCCAGTTTAGTCTGTCCTTCATTTAAAATGGGGCATTTCTCTAACTTTACTTTTTTGTCTTTCACGCCCTATATCTTATCTCTAGAGAGTAAAGTTCTAGTACTCTGATCTACAAAGCACCCCACCCAGAACCCGCACTTTCCCCACCCTGTGTCCTACTGCACCCACTGTTCCACTGGTCTGGTTGAGCACTGGGACAGAGAGCGGGTCAAAAAAACACCTCCACCTCCTGAAAATTTCTTGGACCTGCTTTGAAAATACTGGACCCATCTATCCCGCTGGAGCAACCAGAGTGCCCGCCTGCCTGATGTTTATCCGTCATTACTGAGGCTCTGCCGGGGGAGAGACCTCCTAGAGTGACTGGAACAGAGTTACAAACATTGAGCACCTCTCACAACTCTGTCCCCAGGAACTCCTTCTCAAACACACGGTTCCGGGACTGTCCCCTGCACCGCTCACAAGCGGCTGCGATCTCAGGACTTCCACCTTCCGGTCACGAACTAAAGCTTCTGGTTCGTGGCTGTCAGTGTCCCCGGAAGACACAAAAGGAAAACAAGCTTCTAGTTCCACCCGGCCAAACTGACACACGATTTCTGCTTGTGAACCAAGGACGTCAGGCTTCCAGTCACTGACTTGAGCTTCCGGCCTGTCACACAAAATGGTCCCCAGGAAAGGTTGCAACGAAGAGATGCACAACTTGAGTTCCACCCGTGAAGTAAACAGGACGGAGTGCGCTGAGGCCTGAGTTCCGCTTTCGGCACATTACTTCCGCTTACGGATGGTGCAACATGCGATTCCCTGCCCACCGGGCGGCGATTAAATTGGATCCGCTTTAGGCCCAGGATGGAAATTGATCGCATCGGACATTGCGGGCCCGATAGGAAACGCCTTAAGGGACAGGACTTCCAGGTCCAAGTGAACAGGTCAGAAACGGCACAAGAGGCAGCAGAGAGCATATTCCCTGTCACTCATCGAGGCGGTAGGTGGGACTTCCGGGTGCGGCGAACAGGGCAGAAACAGAGATCACAACCCTAGGTCCGTGCACCCCTCTGGTTTTCGCTGTTTCCCTGTTTATGCCACGGTTGGCAGCAGGGTTCCTGTTGCCGGGGAAACCGGGGTGGGACTTCCGGCAACATGGTAAAGCAGGGCGGGACTTCTGCGTGGGAGCATTGACCAGGAATTAATCACTTAGAGAGGTTCCCAGGGGATGGGCGGGGTCACGGGAGCGGTGATGTCAGAGGAGTTGCAGGCGTGAACTATAGGGGACACAGCTGTCAATCAAATACCCGTCATTCATTCATTCAGTCATTCATTCACTCATTCATTCAGTCAATCATTCACTCATTCATTCAGTCATTCACTCAACCACTCAGTTCGAGGTCCTACCCTCCCACTTCCAGGAGTCCCTGGAGAAGGCGGGGCTTCCGGCTCCGCCCGAATATGCCCAGGAGACAGCGAAGCTGAAGGTGCTGGAGGTGGCATCGTGGCTGCACAGGGTGAGGACGACCCCATCCCTTCTGGTCAGGTGGTAGGCCACAGGCCTTCCTTTCGAGGCCCCGCCCATAAGCCTGCCCCGCCCTCTGCCCTTTAGGACCTGCACTCGCCTGATGTCATTATTGGAGCCTATACCGTCCTGGTGAGTGAGGCCCTGCCCCTCACTGACCCGGCCCCTTGGCGTCTGGCCCCGCCCCACTGTAGGCCATGGATGGCTTCATCCTGGAGAAGCCAAAGGACAAGGACGATGCCTACAGGATGCTGCGCAGGTGGGCGGGGCCTTAAGGGGCGGGGTAGACCCCCCAAGGCATAGTGGGCGGGGCCTCTTCATGGAGCTCCAGCCTCTGCCCACCCCAGCCCTGCCCCTTGCCAACCACGCACTGTCCCGCCTTCCCTGGCCCCGCCCAGGCTGAGTGGCCAGCAGCACAGTGTCATCACCGGTGTGGCCATCTTGAGGCCACTGTGGCAGAGGCAGCTTCAGGAGCCGAGTTCCACATGCCCAGAGGCCCCAGAGGCGGAAGGGGACCCAGAAGCAGAAGTGGAATTGTCACTGTTCCATGAAGAGACCCGTGTGACATTCTCGCGGCTATCGGAGCCACTGCTCTGCCAATACGTGGAGAGCAGGGAGCCTCTGTGAGTGGGTGCGAGGTGGGGTGGGTGGGGCCAGGAAACCTGGAAGTGAGGCCTGAAAAGGAAGAGTTGTCCCCAGCGGGCGTGGGTGTGGCTGAGCATGGCACCTGGTGTGACTTCGTCCCTGCCTTGCACCCAGGGACAAGGCAGGCGCCTATGGGCTTCAGGCCCGAGGCGGTGCCCTAGCAGAGCGCGTGGGAGGGGATTTCTTCAATACCGTGGGGTTTCCACTCAACCGCTGCATGTGTGAGCTGGCTGCCATCTTCCCGGATGTGGGACCACACGTCCCTGTCAGCCAGCATCCGGCCACACCCCAATAATGAGGATTGTAGATGGAGAATGAGTATGTGAGTGACTGTCCGGGCGGGTATTCTGGTGAGAGAGTTACTGAAGGGGCGGGACTTCTGGTGAGTTTGTGAAGCAGTGACCCATTTCCCATGATGCCCTTGGTGCATTGTGTTTGATTGACAGAGCAAGCTTCCCTCAAGTGCATCACTTCCCAGTGCTAGGACACAGGACATGGGGTGAGGTGTGTGGAGGCAGGGTTAGGGGACAGGCCCACCGAGGGGAGTACACCTAAACCCGCCCCTGTGGCCCCGCCCCTCCTGATGCCCCGCCCTCACCATCTCCATGGGCCCTGCCCTTGCCCCCACTGGGTCCTGCATGAGCAGCTTCACCATCAGATGCCTGTGATGGACATTTGACATCAGGAGCAGGGTCAGAGGAGGCCCCACCCCCTGCCCGCACTCTGATTTGCATATTTAAGAGCTGCCTGGAGACTCAGAAGACATCAAATACAGAAACTGCTGGGGTTAATTTGCATGGCCACACCTCCAAATGACCTAACCTGCATGTATTTGCAGGTCAAAGTCCCAAACAGATGGGAATACTTGCATTCATTTGCATAGCAAAAGCATGCAAAGCAGCACAAATTTGCATATTAAAGTGTATTTCTGAAACTGGGGTTTGCTCATTTACATACTCAAATGTGAAGCCCCAATCAGACTTCCAGATTTCCAGGCACTGTGCTTATTTGCATAATCAAAATTACTAGTGCATCCTTTACATAACAGTTTAGTATCCTCATTTGCATATTTAAATGGTGGCAGGTTTTTACTGCTCAGCATCAGGCCCCACCCCTTCAGCACTACCCTAGCTCACCTGTCCCCTACCCCGAGGTCACAGTGTCCAAGGTCACAATCAGTGACCCTCTCCAGGCCCTGCCCTCAACCACACCAGGCCCTTCCCCACTTTCTCTCCTAGGGTCCCCGAGGGCAGGGCCGGGGTCTGGGTATTACCTATGGTGCAGACAGGACTTGGTCCTGGCAGTGACATCACAGGAAATTGTGACTGTGAGCAGGAATTGCCCTCCTTCCCTACCCTCACCATCTCCACCCCCAGCTGGGCATGGCAGGAGTCTCCTACCAAACTCTTAGGTTACTAAGCAGCAATGCTAGGACCCAGAGGGCAGTGGCCATGGTGAGCTGGTTATGAGAGTAAAAACCCTGAGGATGATGAGTGTGGCTCCTGTGACATCACAGAGCTCACCCCTCCAGGCCCTTGTAATGTCAGTCACCGCATACCCTGCCCCTCCAGCTGTCAATCACTACAGACCCCACTTCCTGCCTCTGGGCCATGAGGTCTGCTGAGGGTGTGATCTACAGGCTGACTGGGCAGGGACATGTCAGCTATCTTTATAAAGGTAGAGGGGCAGGCTGCATGCCGAGGGCTGGATTTCCTGGCAAGGGAAACCTGGCAGTAGAGACTCAGGTCAATCATCAAGGGTGGGGCATGACTTCTGCTCGCAGATCGCAGCCAAGGCTGACTTGAGCCAAGGCCATCAGGAACTTTTGTAACTGCTGTGGATGGGACTGCATTTCCCAGCATCCTATGCGGCCGCTTACTGCTTCGCTGCCCAGAGACTTCTGGGTTTGGATGTTCATGTCCAGGACTGCATTTCCTAGCATCCTGTGCAGTCGATTCCTGCCTTTATGCCCAGGGATTTCCGGTTTTTATCTGTACTGGCCAGGGACTGTAGTTCCCAACATGCTCTGCGGTGGCTTTCTGTTTTTCAGCAATGAAACTTCCAGTTTGTAGTTTTTGGAGGCCCAGGACTCCATTTCCCAGCATTCTCTGTGGCCACTTCCTGCTTCCCTGCCCAGGGACTTCTTATTTTCATCTTTGGCAGCCAAGGACTATATTTCCCAGCATGATTTGTGTCCGCTTTTCTATGAATGGACTTCCGGTTAAAAACTTTGGGGTCCAGAACTGCACTTCCCAGCATGCTGTGTGGCTGCTTCTTTCTTTTCTCCCCTGGACTTCAAGGCCCCTAACTACAGTTCCCGGCATGTGCTGGGCTTGTTTTGATCTTTTCAGTTCCTAAACTTCTTCTGGTCTCTGAGGCTCCAGGACTCCATTTCCCAGCTTCCTGTGGTGCTGCGTCCTGTTTTTCAGTCCTGAAATTCCACCATTTAAAGGCACATAATAATTTAGAAATATTTAAGACTTAGAACAGTTGAATTTAAGTTGTATGAAGTTAGCTTACATTTACATAAAGTTAAGTTGAAATCGAATGTACAGATATATTATTCAGGACTGGGTAAATTGAGAAGGACAAGAGTGTGAAGCTATGTATAACATAGTCAGAGAAAAAAGATATTACAAAGAATAAAAGGCAAACGGTAAATGACTTACAGGTTCTGTTGGTGGCAGAAGCTGGCTAGACTCTTTCTGCCTAGATGGCTGATGTAGCAGAAAGAAGAACCATGGTGGGTAAAGCTAGGCCACATGGTCAAGATGGTGGCTGCCATAAACATATTCCCAACAGCTGAAAGAAATCGTAAAGTTTTGAGATGTAATTTTGTCTTGAGCAGATGCTGCCTCAGCCCAGCCCACCATGCTGAGACAGGTTGCAGCTGGGGCAGGCAGGAGAATTTGAGCGTGCCAGGAAGAGAACCGAAACAAGTTTAGGGAAAGAGATTGTTTAGCAGAGATATTAAAAAAAAAACGCCTTCCATCTATCTGTTCCCTGGCAGTAATTTGAAAGATCCCATAAAATATCGGGATCTAGAGAGCCGTTACGTGGCCAATTTGAATTATTTTCTAGGGGATATCTAGGCTACTTTTCAGTACAAAGGTAAATAAGTCTGGGTGACTTTACAAGTGGCATTAAGTGAAAGGGTTTTAAATTTTCTATCAGGCATCCCAGTGGAGTGGTGGGGGGATATTTCCTTGGTCGGTTTATTCCCCATGGGTGGAGTGAAAGTGACCATGCAGTCTTGGAACTCATCAGCCCAAGAGTGTGGCCACATGATTCGAGAGAATGGCAGAGTGTTATTCGAAGCTCGTTAGCCCGAAAACGTTGCCAGGACCAACAGAGGCCGGAAATACTCAGCAGTCTGAGAGCAGAGCCGATATACCACACTGGGCAGTATGTCTTCCACCCATGGAATGTACCTGACCTTAAGGAATTGGGTTAAAATGTAAAAGGGTACCTTACCTAATTGAAGCCTGTGTGGGATGGTATTTCCAGTGAACGGGGGGGGGGGGATGGTGGTGGAACGCTGGTATCTGAAACAAGATCCTGAGTGTTTCTGGCTGGCCGCCCACCAGCAGACAGCTGTCAGTGACCCTCATGTAGAGCCTGCCTGGGTTTCGGCACCAATGTTGTTCTTTTGCTGTACAGCTAATGCCTAAGAAACACAAACGCGAGACTCAGCGCCCACGTGGAGATTGTTGAGAGAAGGGAGAGAAAGAGGGGGTAGCTGGTGGCCAACTGAAAGCATGAGAGAAAGAGGGGGGTGTGGGGCACTTGCTTTAAAAGGGGAGGCTTGCACATGTGTAACTGAGTCCTCTGGCAGCCAGGTAAACCTTGAGCCGTCAGGTAAAGCTGATGTAGCAATAACATGGCCATGAGGGTCCCGCCCATCTTCAGGGTGGGGGGGGGGGTCAAATGGCTGCTAGTTCCTAACAATCAGATTACTAAGTGGAGTCACTATTTAGCTACACATGTAGTTAAGTGTAAGCCACTAGTTAGAGACAAAGTAACCCACTAGTTAGCCACACATACTATCTCACTAGTACCCACACACACCATGCCACTTGTTAGCCACATACTTAACTCACTATTTAGCGACACATATGAAGTCACTAGTTAGACAAACACCTAAATCAATAGTCAGCCCCACACCTATGTCACTAGTTAGCCACAAAAACTAAGCCACAAGTCCATCACACAAATAAAGCAGTACTTAGCCCCACACACTAAGACAGTAGTTAATCATACACCTAAGTTAATATTTAGCTACATCCCTAAGCAGTAATTAACCACATTGACTAAGTCACTAGTTAGCCACAAAGCTAGGTTACTAGTTAGCCACAGTCTCTATGTCTCTAGTTAGTTACACACAATATATCACTACTTACCCACCCATACTAAGTCAGTAGTCAGCCACACATCTAATTTACTAGCTAGTCACAAACACCAAGAAAATAGTCAGCCACACACACACTGAGATAGTAGTTAGCCATGCACCTATGTATTTCTATGTATTTAGTCAACTACACACCTAAGTCCCTAGTTAGCTACCAACACTAGGTCACTAGTTATCCACACACATTAAATCAGTAGTTAGACACACACACTATGTCACTAGTTAGACACATACTAAGTCTGTCTAAAAGAAAAAACAGCTCACACTAAGGTGGTCCCAGGACATGGGAATCAGGCCTTTATTCCCAGCAGCAGGGATTTGGAGATAGGAGTGACATGGCTGAACAGAGAGAGGAAGATAAGGTAGAGGAGCGAGTAGAGCATGCTGTGAGATGATTTTGTTTGAGAAGTTAGTCTGAGGGATCGAAGAGATAGCAGTCAATCTGAGTAGGCAGTGTAAGGACAGGAACACATCGCTTGTCTGAGAATAGGTAGAGATAACAACTCTAGTAGCCAGATGCTCTGAATCTGTGATCCTTCAATTTTCACCTTCCCCTCCCTGTCAGATTACTGTGAGTTTTTATTATTAAGATCTATTAGAACTTGTGCTGGAAGTGATGTTCTCTCTGTGGAGGTGTGATATTAGAAAGCGGGGTACAGGACTTAATAGAGAACAGTCAATTGAGGAATCCAAAATTCCTGAAAGAGACTTAAGACACTGCTCAAATCCTTAATCATCAGCCTAATGCAAATCTAAACAACTCTGAGAAACCATGGGATTAAGCTCTTCTAAAGGTAAGAGAATGAAGAGGAGTTAATTTTATTTTCAATGAAGGGAAAGGGATTATGGTACAGGCGATTAATTGTATTGTTTCCATTCTAGAAATTAGAAAACTGAAGCATAGAAAACAGGTTTAAAATACTCATCATTGTACTTGAATGGCACAATGATGCTTTCGTTTTCATGCTTATGTCACTATAGGCAAGTTGTAGCTTGAGAGATTGGTAAATATGTAGAACTCAAAAGAAAGAGCCCTGCGTTGTTTTTCTGAGAAACTCAGTGAGGCTGTAAGGTTAGTTCATCGGTGGGTATACTCCTTCAAGCATGTGGGAGGGGCACTAGAATGTGACAGAATGTTGGTTCATAAATGTTGCCTGGCAACCCTCTTGCATTCTGTATCCTGGTATCATGGGCCAGAGAGCAGCTTCGAGAAAGTGTTATCATGGGACATTACAGTCTCCCAAGGTAACTATCTCCTAAAATTTTAATGACAACATTTGATTCGCCTAAACAACTCATAGCCACACCTCTGGAGGTGTGCCTACAGCTTTTACTGGTTGCCAGATTCAAGATTACCTAATCATCAGAGAACGTAGTCTGTGGAGAAACAGTTCAAAGTCTTCTGTTTATGAATACTCTCTCTCCTAAGAAGTCACACTATGGAACAAAAGACAAATAAGACTCACAATTATTCATCAAAAGGTGAGTTTGCCATTGATGACTTCCTTCAGGAAGGTGATAATCCATTTGTTAGAGTAGACTTTGTGATTATTGGATTTCAGTCCATCTCTTTTGAGGCAGCCGCCCAATATTAATTATGTGATATCATCTAAAAACCCTGCATCCACAATGACAGTTCAGCATTTCAACATGTTACTACTCTGCTCTGCGATTAAATAACTGATGAACCTGGGAGTTTCCCACAATCATGTGGGAGGCAACAGAGAGTCAATTGTATGGAGTATGGCAGACCATTTCATCCTCTTATTATGTTGTTATTTGATTATTAAAATAGGACATTAGATAATCCATGATCAGTGGATTGTGGTGAAGCGATGTGGGAGGCATTTATGATAGACCATCTTAATATCAATTATGCAGTTAAAATATTTAAATTAATCACGACATCATCTTTCATGAGCCTGGTTTGGAGCCACCTTAGTGAAGTGGATGATGTTACATTAACTCATTCTTTGATTATTTAATTATATAAAACAATGATTATATCGTCCATGACACCAGGAATCTGGTGCCACAGATCATCTAATTACATAATTAATGTATTTAAGTTGACAATCTGTGTTAATCCCCAAGATAAGGTAAATATTTGTATTGTTATGTAAACAACAATCCTCCATTCCATGAAGAGACCTGTAAAGCTCCCCTTTGTGGAGTTAATGTGCAATATCATCACATTTTATGATTCATTGACTCAATTGATGATGATGACATCCTTCATGCCTGGAGTCTGGCTATGCTTCCCTGCCAGTAAAATACTACATCCCCTATTTATTGTGACATTTACCCATTACTGACTTATTTAATTCTTTAAATTATGTAAACGACAGACAGTGCCATCACCGAATACGGTTAGGGTGCAAATATCTGTCACGGACAAGGTTCGGAAAGTTGTAGAAATGGCCAGAGCATCACCCAGAGTACGAGGGATGCTGGATGATTGAGTCCAGAAGGTTGCACGGTGCCCTCCGAGAAGTACAAGTACTTCACCAAGGCCGGCATCGTGGTCTGGTGTTGACTACCTGCTCTTCCTCCACATCTTCACATCGGTGGTGATCTAACATGAGAAGGAGTGGCACTAGGAGGTCGGCACCATCACCGAGACCTGGCAAAAGGATGACGACTCAGAACACAGAAGAATATCTCTCTCTCAGCTATGCTGGTGATACACCTGCTGCAGCCCACTTTTCAGCTGCTATCATCATTGTGGCTACTACTGCTATGCCAGGATTGGGCCCATTATCTCACGTCCCGCCGCACCACAACAGAGATTCAGGTGCTTGTGATGATGTCAGGCCAACAGAATTCATCAGGCAAGACAGTATGATTATCTGACGAATAACTGATGGCATTTAAAAATGCGTGATGACAGAATACAGATTCATACCTGGCAAGTCTGCCCAGGAATTGATGATACCAAAAAAGGTCAACGGCTTACATATTTAAAGATGTAATTATTAAATTCTTTCAGTATAAAATCTGTGATCCCTGAAGTTTATGCAACCTTGTGTGACTCAAGTGTGACAGACGCTCTAACTATCTGATTATTTCATTATTCAAATCTGTCTTTTTCTACTCCAGGAATGAGTGGAGTCTGGATCCAACTTGTAGGTGTTAAATTGTATCTTGTGAGTTCTTTCTATCTATCTATCTATCTTTCTTTCTTTCTAACTTTCTTCATTTCTTTATTTAAATCAATGTTGATATCATTTTGTTATCTCTCTAGGGGTGAACTATGAGAAATTATCTCTTTATTCATTCATTTTTTGTTCAAATCTATGGTTAAGAATTAAATGTCTCTTCACTATTGAGCAATCATTTAGGCTTCATGCATAAAACACCATCCACTTGTTTAAGGTTTATTCATTTAATTATTAAAATCTGTCAGTATGTATTCAGTGATCACTGGAGTTTTGAGCCTCCTTAGGGGAGACCGTTGTACCAGACCATCACATCATCTAATACTACACTTACTTCTTTAAATGTTAAACTAGGAAATTAAGTAATAATTCACCATTTAATTTACGTATTTAAAATACAGGTAATGTTATGGACCAGAAGTCCCTTTTGGAGTCAGATTTTGGGAGTTGTTAATGTAATATCATCTCATTACTTCATCATTTAGCTATGTAAATTGATCTTTACATCAGCGATAGGTTGAGGACTTTGGTGCCATCTCGTCAGTGTTACTATATAAGGCCCTCTAAATAATTATCAATTTAATTTTTTTAAAAACATCATTATTCCAGGAAGATATCAGTCTGACTACTCCATGTGGGATTTAAGAATGCACCACCATGGCATCATTCAATCATATTTCATTATATATTAATTATTTAAATCGATGAAGATGTTGTTCTTTTGACTAGAGTCGGGCCATTCCTCCATGGGAGTTACTCACGTGCAATTATTTAGTTATGTAAGTACTACTTCCTTGACAATCACTGGAGTTTGGTTCCATCTTATGAAAGTGAAGTATGGAGGACTATCCAATTATTAACTTATTAGATTGCGTAAGTCATGATGGTGTCATCTGTCATTTTGCTGCTGAGGGATTGACACAGCAGTAGATCGGTATCAGAAGCAGTGCCCAGAAAATGGGGGACACTTCCTTATATGGTGATTACTGATTACGTAATAGTAGATTTTTAACAATCGAATGATCACACGATTAAAAAAAAAAAAAACTCTACTGTTTCCCATCATCAGTTTCTGAGAGGTTGCAACAGAACTGACCCATGAAGGACACAGTGACCACCTATTTTAAAAATGGAATAAGTGAATAATCTCCTGATCAGGGAATCTCATTTAATGAACTCTGTCGGGCTGATAACATGACACACCACCAACAATAAATCACTCTAAATAACCATATTAGAAAGAGGAGTACAGGACTTAATAGAGAACAGTCAAATGAGGAATCCAAAATGACTGAAAGAAACATAAGACACTGCTCAAAATCCTTAATCATCAGCCTAATGCAAATATAAACAACTCTGAGAAACCATGGGATCAAGCTCCTCTAAAGGTAAGAGAATGAAGAGGAGTTTATTTTATTTTCAATAAAGATAAAAGGATTATGGTAGAGGCGATTCATTCTATTGTTTCCATTCTAGAAATTAGAAAATTCAAGCATAGAAAACAGGTTTAAAATACTCATCATTGTACTTGAATGGCACAATGATGCTTTCGTTTTTGTGCTTATGTCACTATAGGCATGTTATAGCTCGAGAGACTGGTAAATATGTAGAAATCAAAAGAAAGAGCCCTGCTTTGTTTCTGTGAGAAACTCGGTGAGCATGTAAGGTTAGTTCATTGGTGGGTATACTCCTTTTAGCATGCGGCAGGGGCACTAGAGTGTGACAGAATGTTGGTTCATGAATGTTGCCTGGCAACCCTGCTTGCATTCTGTATCCTGGTAACATGGGCCAAGAACCAGAGAGCAGCATCGAGAAAGTGTTATCATGGGACATTACAGTCTCCCAAGATAACTATCTCCTAAAACTTTTCATGACAGCATTTGATTCGCCTAAACAAGTCATATCCACACGTCTGGAAGTGTGCCTACAGGTTTTACTGGTTACCAAATTTAAGATACCTAATCATCAGAGAAGGTAGTCTGTGAAGAAACATTTCAAAGTCTTCTGTTTGTGAATACTCTCTCTCCTAAGAAGTGAAATTATGGAACGATAGATAATAAGACTCACAATTATTCATCAAAATGTGAGTTTGCCATTGTTGACTTCCTTCAGGAAGGTGATAATCCATTTGTTAGAGTAGACTTAGGGATTGTTGGATTTCAGTCCATCTCTTTTGAGGCAGCCATCCGACATTAAATATGTGATATCTTCTAAAAACTCTGCATACCCAATGAGAGTTCAGCATTTAAACATGTTACTACCCAACTCTGCGATTAAAAAAAGGGATGAACCTGGGAGTTTTCCACAGTCATGTGGGAGTCAACTGAGGCTCAATTGTGTGGGGTATGGCAGACCATTTCATCCTCTGATTATATTGGTATTTGATTATTAAAATAGGACATTAGATAATCCATGATCAGTGGATTGTGGTGAAGCGATGTGTGAGGCAATTATTATAGACCACCTTAATGTAAATTATGTAGTGAAAATATTTAAATTAATCACGACAGCATCGTTCATGACTCTGGTTTGGAGCCACCTAAGGGAAGTGGATGATGTTACATGGACTCATTATTTTATTATTTAATTATATAAAACGATTATATCGTCAATGACACCTGGAATCTGGTGCCACAGATCATCTAATTTAATAATTAATGTATTTAAATTGACAATCTGTGTTAATCCCCAAGATAATGTAAATATTTGTATAGTAATGTAAACAACAATCCACCATTCCAAGAAGAGACCTGTAAAGTTCCCACTTGTGGAGTTAATGGGCAATATCATCACATTTTATGATTCATTTTTTCAATTGATGATGATGACATCCTTCATGCCTGAATACTGACCATGCTTCCCTACCAGCAAAATACTACATCACCTATGTATTGTGACAGTTAGGTATTATTGACTTATTAAATTCTTTAAATTATGTAAACGACTGACAATGACATCACCGTTTACGGTTAGGGTGCAAATATCTGTCAGGGACAAGGTTACGAAAGATGTAGACATGGCCAGAGCAATTTTCGAATGACCTATGCATCTCCTAGAGTACGAGGGGTGCTGGATGTTTGAGTCCAGAAGGTTGCATGGTGCCAACCGAGAAGTACAAGGACTTCGCCATGCCGGCACGGTGGTCTGGGTGTTGACTACCCACTCTTCCTCCACATCTTCACATTGGTTATGATCTAACATGAGAAGCAGGAGTGGCACTAGCAGGTCAGCACCATCACCAAGACCTGGCAAAAGGATGACGACCCAGAACACGGAAGAACCTCTCTCTTTCAGCTATGCTATTGATGCCCCTGCTGCAGCCATCTTTTCAGCTGTTATCAACATTGTGGCTACTTCTGCTACTCCAGGATTGGGCCCATTATCTCAAGTCCTGCCGCACCACAACAGAGATTCAGGTGCTTGTGATGATGTCAGGCCAACAGAATTCATCAGGCAAGACACTATGATTATCTGACGATTAACTGATGGCATTTTAAAAATGCGTGATGACAGCATACAGTTTCATACGTGGCATGTCTGCCCAGGAATTGATGATACAAAAAAAGGTTAACGGCTTACTTATTTAAAGATGTAATTATTAAATTCTTTCATCATATAATCTGTGATCCCTGAAGTTTGGCGCCACCTTGTGTCACAATCAAGTGTGACAGACCATCTAACTATATGATTATTTCACTATTCAAATCTATCTGTTTCAACTCCAGGAAGAGTGGAGTCTGGGATCCAAATTGTTGGTATTAAATCTTATCTTGTGAATTCTTTCTTTCTTCCTTCCTTCCTTCCTTCCTTTCTTTCTTATTTCCTTCTTTTATTTAAATCTATTTTGATATCATTTTTTTTATCTAGGGGTGAATTATGAGAAACTATCTCTGTATTTATTCAATTTTTTGTTCAAATCTATGATTAAGAACTCAATGTCTCTTCAGTATTGAGCAGTCATTTAGGCTACACGCATAAAACACCATCCACTTGTTTAATGTTTATACGTTTAAATTTGAAAATCTGTCATTATGTATTCAGTGATCACTGGAGTTTTAAGCCCGATTAGGGGAGATCGTTGTACCAGACTGTCACATCATCTAATACTACCCTTACTTCTTTAACTGTAAAACTAGAAAATTATTAATTCATCATTTAATTTACGTATTTAAAATACAGTTAATGTTATGGACCAGAAGTCCCTTTTGGAGTCAGATTTTGGTAGTTGATGATGTAATATCATCTCATTACTTCACCATTTAGCTATGTAAATAGATCTTTACATCAGCGATAGGTTTAGGACTTTGGTGCCATCTCATCAGTGTTAATATAAAAGGACAACTAATTAATTTTCAATTTAATTTTTTAAATTCCTCATTATTCCAGGAATAGATCAGTCTGACTACTTCATGTGGGATTTAAGTATGCACCACCATGACATTATTCAATCATTTTTCATTATATATTCATTATTTAAATCGATGAAGATGTTGTTCTTCTTGACTGGAGTCGGGCCATTCCTCCATGAGAGTTAATCACGTGGCATTATTTTATTATCTAAGTACTACTTCCTTGGCAATCACTGGAGTTGGGTTCCATCTTATGAAAGTTAAGTATGGAGGACTATCCAATTATTAACTCATGTGATTGCGTAAGTAATGATGGTGTCATCTTTCATTTGGCTTCTGTGGGATTGACACAGCAGGAGAACGGTACCAGAAGCAGTGCCCAGAGAATGGGGGACACTGCCTTATACGGTGATTACTGATTACGTAATAGATTTTTAACAATCGAATGATTACACGATTTTAGAAAACTGTACTGTTTCGCATCATTGGTTTCTGAGAGGTTGCATCAGAACTGACCCATGAAGGACACAGTGCCCACTGATTTTAAAAATGGAATAACTGTATAATCTCCTGATCAGGGAATCTCATCTAATGAACTCTGTCGGGCTGATAACATGACACACCACCAACAATAAATCACTCTAAATAACCATATTAGAAAGCAGGGTACAGCACTGAATAGAGAATAGTCAATTGAGTAATCCAAAATGACTGAAAGAAACAGAAGACACTGCTCAAAATCCTTAATCATCAGCTTAATGTAAATCTAAACCACTCTGAGAAACCATGGGATCAAGCTCCTCTAAAGGTAAGAGAATGAAGAGGAGTTTATTTTATTTTCAATAAAGATAAAAGGATTATGGTAGAGGCGATTCATTCTATTGTTTCCATTCTAGAAATTAGAAAATTCAAGCATAGAAAACAGGTTTAAAATACTCATCATTGTACTTGAATGGCACAATGATGCTTTCGTTTTTGTGCTTATGTCACTATAGGCATGTTATAGCTCGAGAGACTGGTAAATATGTAGAAATCAAAAGAAAGAGCCCTGCTTTGTTTCTGTGAGAAACTCGGTGAGCATGTAAGGTTAGTTCATTGGTGGGTATACTCCTTTTAGCATGCGGCAGGGGCACTAGAGTGTGACAGAATGTTGGTTCATGAATGTTGCCTGGCAACCCTGCTTGCATTCTGTATCCTGGTAACATGGGCCAAGAACCAGAGAGCAGCATCGAGAAAGTGTTATCATGGGACATTACAGTCTCCCAAGATAACTATCTCCTAAAACTTTTCATGACAGCATTTGATTCGCCTAAACAAGTCATATCCACACGTCTGGAAGTGTGCCTACAGGTTTTACTGGTTACCAAATTTAAGATACCTAATCATCAGAGAAGGTAGTCTGTGAAGAAACATTTCAAAGTCTTCTGTTTGTGAATACTCTCTCTCCTAAGAAGTGAAATTATGGAACGATAGATAATAAGACTCACAATTATTCATCAAAATGTGAGTTTGCCATTGTTGACTTCCTTCAGGAAGGTGATAATCCATTTGTTAGAGTAGACTTAGGGATTGTTGGATTTCAGTCCATCTCTTTTGAGGCAGCCATCCGACATTAAATATGTGATATCTTCTAAAAACTCTGCATACCCAATGAGAGTTCAGCATTTAAACATGTTACTACCCAACTCTGCGATTAAAAAAGGGATGAACCTGGGAGTTTTCCACAGTCATGTGGGAGTCAACTGAGGCTCAATTGTGTGGGGTATGGCAGACCATTTCATCCTCTGATTATATTGGTATTTGATTATTAAAATAGGACATTAGATAATCCATGATCAGTGGATTGTGGTGACGCGATGTGTGAGGCAATTATTATAGACCACCTTAATGTAAATTATGTAGTGAAAATATTTAAATTAATCACGACAGCATCGTTCATGACTCTGGTTTGGAGCCACCTAAGGGAAGTGGATGATGTTACATGGACTCATTATTTTATTATTTAATTATATAAAACGATTATATCGTCAATGACACCTGGAATCTGGTGCCACAGATCATCTAATTTAATAATTAATGTATTTAAATTGACAATCTGTGTTAATCCCCAAGATAATGTAAATATTTGTATAGTAATGTAAACAACAATCCACCATTCCAAGAAGAGACCTGTAAAGTTCCCACTTGTGGAGTTAATGGGCAATATCATCACATTTTATGACTCATTTTTTCAATTGATGATGATGACATCCTTCATGCCTGAATACTGACCATGCTTCCCTACCAGCAAAATACTACATCACCTATGTATTGTGACAGTTAGGTATTATTGACTTATTAAATTCTTTAAATTATGTAAACGACTGACAATGACATCACCGTTTACGGTTAGGGTGCAAATATCTGTCAGGGACAAGGTTACGAAAGATGTAGACATGGCCAGAGCAATTTTCGAATGACCTATGCATCTCCTAGAGTACGAGGGGTGCTGGATGTTTGAGTCCAGAAGGTTGCATGGTGCCAACCGAGAAGTACAAGGACTTCGCCATGCCGGCACGGTGGTCTGGGTGTTGACTACCCACTCTTCCTCCACATCTTCACATTGGTTATGATCTAACATGAGAAGCAGGAGTGGCACTAGCAGGTCAGCACCATCACCAAGACCTGGCAAAAGGATGACGACCCAGAACACGGAAGAACCTCTCTCTTTCAGCTATGCTATTGATGCCCCTGCTGCAGCCATCTTTTCAGCTGTTATCAACATTGTGGCTACTTCTGCTACTCCAGGATTGGGCCCATTATCTCAAGTCCTGCCGCACCACAACAGAGATTCAGGTGCTTGTGATGATGTCAGGCCAACAGAATTCATCAGGCAAGACACTATGATTATCTGACGATTAACTGATGGCATTTTAAAAATGCGTGATGACAGCATACAGTTTCATACGTGGCATGTCTGCCCAGGAATTGATGATACAAAAAAAGGTTAACGGCTTACTTATTTAAAGATGTAATTATTAAATTCTTTCATCATATAATCTGTGATCCCTGAAGTTTGGCGCCACCTTGTGTCACAATCAAGTGTGACAGACCATCTAACTATATGATTATTTCACTATTCAAATCTATCTGTTTCAACTCCAGGAAGAGTGGAGTCTGGGATCCAAATTGTTGGTATTAAATCTTATCTTGTGAATTCTTTCTTTCTTCCTTCCTTCCTTCCTTCCTTTCTTTCTTATTTCCTTCTTTTATTTAAATCTATTTTGATATCATTTTTTTATCTAGGGGTGAATTATGAGAAACTATCTCTGTATTTATTCAATTTTTTGTTCAAATCTATGATTAAGAACTCAATGTCTCTTCAGTATTGAGCAGTCATTTAGGCTACACGCATAAAACACCATCCACTTGTTTAATGTTTATACGTTTAAATTTGAAAATCTGTCATTATGTATTCAGTGATCACTGGAGTTTTAAGCCCGATTAGGGGAGATCGTTGTACCAGACTGTCACATCATCTAATACTACCCTTACTTCTTTAACTGTAAAACTAGAAAATTATTAATTCATCATTTAATTTACGTATTTAAAATACAGTTAATGTTATGGACCAGAAGTCCCTTTTGGAGTCAGATTTTGGTAGTTGATGATGTAATATCATCTCATTACTTCACCATTTAGCTATGTAAATAGATCTTTACATCAGCGATAGGTTTAGGACTTTGGTGCCATCTCATCAGTGTTAATATAAAAGGACAACTAATTAATTTTCAATTTAATTTTTTAAATTCCTCATTATTCCAGGAATAGATCAGTCTGACTACTTCATGTGGGATTTAAGTATGCACCACCATGACATTATTCAATCATTTTTCATTATATATTCATTATTTAAATCGATGAAGATGTTGTTCTTCTTGACTGGAGTCGGGCCATTCCTCCATGAGAGTTAATCACGTGGCATTATTTTATTATCTAAGTACTACTTCCTTGGCAATCACTGGAGTTGGGTTCCATCTTATGAAAGTTAAGTATGGAGGACTATCCAATTATTAACTCATGTGATTGCGTAAGTAATGATGGTGTCATCTTTCATTTGGCTTCTGTGGGATTGACACAGCAGGAGAACGGTACCAGAAGCAGTGCCCAGAGAATGGGGGACACTGCCTTATACGGTGATTACTGATTACGTAATAGATTTTTAACAATCGAATGATTACACGATTTTAGAAAACTGTACTGTTTCGCATCATTGGTTTCTGAGAGGTTGCATCAGAACTGACCCATGAAGGACACAGTGCCCACTGATTTTAAAAATGGAATAACTGTATAATCTCCTGATCAGGGAATCTCATCTAATGAACTCTGTCGGGCTGATAACATGACACACCACCAACAATAAATCACTCTAAATAACCATATTAGAAAGCAGGGTACAGCACTGAATAGAGAATAGTCAATTGAGTAATCCAAAATGACTGAAAGAAACAGAAGACACTGCTCAAAATCCTTAATCATCAGCTTAATGTAAATCTAAACCACTCTGAGAAACCATGGGATCAAGCTCCTCTAAAGGTAAGAGAATGAAGAGGAGTTTATTTTATTTTCAATAAAGATAAAAGGATTATGGTAGAGGCGATTCATTCTATTGTTTCCATTCTAGAAATTAGAAAATTCAAGCATAGAAAACAGGTTTAAAATACTCATCATTGTACTTGAATGGCACAATGATGCTTTCGTTTTTGTGCTTATGTCACTATAGGCATGTTATAGCTCGAGAGACTGGTAAATATGTAGAAATCAAAAGAAAGAGCCCTGCTTTGTTTCTGTGAGAAACTCGGTGAGCATGTAAGGTTAGTTCATTGGTGGGTATACTCCTTTTAGCATGCGGCAGGGGCACTAGAGTGTGACAGAATGTTGGTTCATGAATGTTGCCTGGCAACCCTGCTTGCATTCTGTATCCTGGTAACATGGGCCAAGAACCAGAGAGCAGCATCGAGAAAGTGTTATCATGGGACATTACAGTCTCCCAAGATAACTATCTCCTAAAACTTTTCATGACAGCATTTGATTCGCCTAAACAAGTCATATCCACACGTCTGGAAGTGTGCCTACAGGTTTTACTGGTTACCAAATTTAAGATACCTAATCATCAGAGAAGGTAGTCTGTGAAGAAACATTTCAAAGTCTTCTGTTTGTGAATACTCTCTCTCCTAAGAAGTGAAATTATGGAACGATAGATAATAAGACTCACAATTATTCATCAAAATGTGAGTTTGCCATTGTTGACTTCCTTCAGGAAGGTGATAATCCATTTGTTAGAGTAGACTTAGGGATTGTTGGATTTCAGTCCATCTCTTTTGAGGCAGCCATCCGACATTAAATATGTGATATCTTCTAAAAACTCTGCATACCCAATGAGAGTTCAGCATTTAAACATGTTACTACCCAACTCTGCGATTAAAAAAGGGATGAACCTGGGAGTTTTCCACAGTCATGTGGGAGTCAACTGAGGCTCAATTGTGTGGGGTATGGCAGACCATTTCATCCTCTGATTATATTGGTATTTGATTATTAAAATAGGACATTAGATAATCCATGATCAGTGGATTGTGGTGACGCGATGTGTGAGGCAATTATTATAGACCACCTTAATGTAAATTATGTAGTGAAAATATTTAAATTAATCACGACAGCATCGTTCATGACTCTGGTTTGGAGCCACCTAAGGGAAGTGGATGATGTTACATGGACTCATTATTTTATTATTTAATTATATAAAACGATTATATCGTCAATGACACCTGGAATCTGGTGCCACAGATCATCTAATTTAATAATTAATGTATTTAAATTGACAATCTGTGTTAATCCCCAAGATAATGTAAATATTTGTATAGTAATGTAAACAACAATCCACCATTCCAAGAAGAGACCTGTAAAGTTCCCACTTGTGGAGTTAATGGGCAATATCATCACATTTTATGATTCATTTTTTCAATTGATGATGATGACATCCTTCATGCCTGAATACTGACCATGCTTCCCTACCAGCAAAATACTACATCACCTATGTATTGTGACAGTTAGGTATTATTGACTTATTAAATTCTTTAAATTATGTAAACGACTGACAATGACATCACCGTTTACGGTTAGGGTGCAAATATCTGTCAGGGACAAGGTTACGAAAGATGTAGACATGGCCAGAGCAATTTTTGAATGACCTATGCATCTCCTAGAGTACGAGGGGTGCTGGATGTTTGAGTCCAGAAGGTTGCATGGTGCCAACCGAGAAGTACAAGGACTTCGCCATGCCGGCACGGTGGTCTGGGTGTTGACTACCCACTCTTCCTCCACATCTTCACATTGGTTATGATCTAACATGAGAAGCAGGAGTGGCACTAGCAGGTCAGCACCATCACCAAGACCTGGCAAAAGGATGACGACCCAGAACACGGAAGAACCTCTCTCTTTCAGCTATGCTATTGATGCCCCTGCTGCAGCCATCTTTTCAGCTGTTATCAACATTGTGGCTACTTCTGCTACTCCAGGATTGGGCCCATTATCTCAAGTCCTGCCGCACCACAACAGAGATTCAGGTGCTTGTGATGATGTCAGGCCAACAGAATTCATCAGGCAAGACACTATGATTATCTGACGATTAACTGATGGCATTTTAAAAATGCGTGATGACAGCATACAGTTTCATACGTGGCATGTCTGCCCAGGAATTGATGATACAAAAAAAGGTTAACGGCTTACTTATTTAAAGATGTAATTATTAAATTCTTTCATCATATAATCTGTGATCCCTGAAGTTTGGCGCCACCTTGTGTCACAATCAAGTGTGACAGACCATCTAACTATATGATTATTTCACTATTCAAATCTATCTGTTTCAACTCCAGGAAGAGTGGAGTCTGGGATCCAAATTGTTGGTATTAAATCTTATCTTGTGAATTCTTTCTTTCTTCCTTCCTTCCTTCCTTCCTTTCTTTCTTATTTCCTTCTTTTATTTAAATCTATTTTGATATCATTTTTTTATCTAGGGGTGAATTATGAGAAACTATCTCTGTATTTATTCAATTTTTTGTTCAAATCTATGATTAAGAACTCAATGTCTCTTCAGTATTGAGCAGTCATTTAGGCTACACGCATAAAACACCATCCACTTGTTTAATGTTTATACGTTTAAATTTGAAAATCTGTCATTATGTATTCAGTGATCACTGGAGTTTTAAGCCCGATTAGGGGAGATCGTTGTACCAGACTGTCACATCATCTAATACTACCCTTACTTCTTTAACTGTAAAACTAGAAAATTATTAATTCATCATTTAATTTACGTATTTAAAATACAGTTAATGTTATGGACCAGAAGTCCCTTTTGGAGTCAGATTTTGGTAGTTGATGATGTAATATCATCTCATTACTTCACCATTTAGCTATGTAAATAGATCTTTACATCAGCGATAGGTTTAGGACTTTGGTGCCATCTCATCAGTGTTAATATAAAAGGACAACTAATTAATTTTCAATTTAATTTTTTAAATTCCTCATTATTCCAGGAATAGATCAGTCTGACTACTTCATGTGGGATTTAAGTATGCACCACCATGACATTATTCAATCATTTTTCATTATATATTCATTATTTAAATCGATGAAGATGTTGTTCTTCTTGACTGGAGTCGGGCCATTCCTCCATGAGAGTTAATCACGTGGCATTATTTTATTATCTAAGTACTACTTCCTTGGCAATCACTGGAGTTGGGTTCCATCTTATGAAAGTTAAGTATGGAGGACTATCCAATTATTAACTCATGTGATTGCGTAAGTAATGATGGTGTCATCTTTCATTTGGCTTCTGTGGGATTGACACAGCAGGAGAACGGTACCAGAAGCAGTGCCCAGAGAATGGGGGACACTGCCTTATACGGTGATTACTGATTACGTAATAGATTTTTAACAATCGAATGATTACACGATTTTAGAAAACTGTACTGTTTCGCATCATTGGTTTCTGAGAGGTTGCATCAGAACTGACCCATGAAGGACACAGTGCCCACTGATTTTAAAAATGGAATAACTGTATAATCTCCTGATCAGGGAATCTCATCTAATGAACTCTGTCGGGCTGATAACATGACACACCACCAACAATAAATCACTCTAAATAACCATATTAGAAAGCAGGGTACAGCACTGAATAGAGAATAGTCAATTGAGTAATCCAAAATGACTGAAAGAAACAGAAGACACTGCTCAAAATCCTTAATCATCAGCTTAATGTAAATCTAAACCACTCTGAGAAACCATGGGATCAAGCTCCTCTAAAGGTAAGAGAATGAAGAGGAGTTTATTTTATTTTCAATAAAGATAAAAGGATTATGGTAGAGGCGATTCATTCTATTGTTTCCATTCTAGAAATTAGAAAATTCAAGCATAGAAAACAGGTTTAAAATACTCATCATTGTACTTGAATGGCACAATGATGCTTTCGTTTTTGTGCTTATGTCACTATAGGCATGTTATAGCTCGAGAGACTGGTAAATATGTAGAAATCAAAAGAAAGAGCCCTGCTTTGTTTCTGTGAGAAACTCGGTGAGCATGTAAGGTTAGTTCATTGGTGGGTATACTCCTTTTAGCATGCGGCAGGGGCACTAGAGTGTGACAGAATGTTGGTTCATGAATGTTGCCTGGCAACCCTGCTTGCATTCTGTATCCTGGTAACATGGGCCAAGAACCAGAGAGCAGCATCGAGAAAGTGTTATCATGGGACATTACAGTCTCCCAAGATAACTATCTCCTAAAACTTTTCATGACAGCATTTGATTCGCCTAAACAAGTCATATCCACACGTCTGGAAGTGTGCCTACAGGTTTTACTGGTTACCAAATTTAAGATACCTAATCATCAGAGAAGGTAGTCTGTGAAGAAACATTTCAAAGTCTTCTGTTTGTGAATACTCTCTCTCCTAAGAAGTGAAATTATGGAACGATAGATAATAAGACTCACAATTATTCATCAAAATGTGAGTTTGCCATTGTTGACTTCCTTCAGGAAGGTGATAATCCATTTGTTAGAGTAGACTTAGGGATTGTTGGATTTCAGTCCATCTCTTTTGAGGCAGCCATCCGACATTAAATATGTGATATCTTCTAAAAACTCTGCATACCCAATGAGAGTTCAGCATTTAAACATGTTACTACCCAACTCTGCGATTAAAAAAGGGATGAACCTGGGAGTTTTCCACAGTCATGTGGGAGTCAACTGAGGCTCAATTGTGTGGGGTATGGCAGACCATTTCATCCTCTGATTATATTGGTATTTGATTATTAAAATAGGACATTAGATAATCCATGATCAGTGGATTGTGGTGACGCGATGTGTGAGGCAATTATTATAGACCACCTTAATGTAAATTATGTAGTGAAAATATTTAAATTAATCACGACAGCATCGTTCATGACTCTGGTTTGGAGCCACCTAAGGGAAGTGGATGATGTTACATGGACTCATTATTTTATTATTTAATTATATAAAACGATTATATCGTCAATGACACCTGGAATCTGGTGCCACAGATCATCTAATTTAATAATTAATGTATTTAAATTGACAATCTGTGTTAATCCCCAAGATAATGTAAATATTTGTATAGTAATGTAAACAACAATCCACCATTCCAAGAAGAGACCTGTAAAGTTCCCACTTGTGGAGTTAATGGGCAATATCATCACATTTTATGATTCATTTTTTCAATTGATGATGATGACATCCTTCATGCCTGAATACTGACCATGCTTCCCTACCAGCAAAATACTACATCACCTATGTATTGTGACAGTTAGGTATTATTGACTTATTAAATTCTTTAAATTATGTAAACGACTGACAATGACATCACCGTTTACGGTTAGGGTGCAAATACCTGTCAGGGACAAGGTTACGAAAGATGTAGACATGGCCAGAGCAATTTTTGAATGACCTATGCATCTCCTAGAGTACGAGGGGTGCTGGATGTTTGAGTCCAGAAGGTTGCATGGTGCCAACCGAGAAGTACAAGGACTTCGCCATGCCGGCACGGTGGTCTGGGTGTTGACTACCCACTCTTCCTCCACATCTTCACATTGGTTATGATCTAACATGAGAAGCAGGAGTGGCACTAGCAGGTCAGCACCATCACCAAGACCTGGCAAAAGGATGACGACCCAGAACACGGAAGAACCTCTCTCTTTCAGCTATGCTATTGATGCCCCTGCTGCAGCCATCTTTTCAGCTGTTATCAACATTGTGGCTACTTCTGCTACTCCAGGATTGGGCCCATTATCTCAAGTCCTGCCGCACCACAACAGAGATTCAGGTGCTTGTGATGATGTCAGGCCAACAGAATTCATCAGGCAAGACACTATGATTATCTGACGATTAACTGATGGCATTTTAAAAATGCGTGATGACAGCATACAGTTTCATACGTGGCATGTCTGCCCAGGAATTGATGATACAAAAAAAGGTTAACGGCTTACTTATTTAAAGATGTAATTATTAAATTCTTTCATCATATAATCTGTGATCCCTGAAGTTTGGCGCCACCTTGTGTCACAATCAAGTGTGACAGACCATCTAACTATATGATTATTTCACTATTCAAATCTATCTGTTTCAACTCCAGGAAGAGTGGAGTCTGGGATCCAAATTGTTGGTATTAAATCTTATCTTGTGAATTCTTTCTTTCTTCCTTCCTTCCTTCCTTCCTTTCTTTCTTATTTCCTTCTTTTATTTAAATCTATTTTGATATCATTTTTTTATCTAGGGGTGAATTATGAGAAACTATCTCTGTATTTATTCAATTTTTTGTTCAAATCTATGATTAAGAACTCAATGTCTCTTCAGTATTGAGCAGTCATTTAGGCTACACGCATAAAACACCATCCACTTGTTTAATGTTTATACGTTTAAATTTGAAAATCTGTCATTATGTATTCAGTGATCACTGGAGTTTTAAGCCCGATTAGGGGAGATCGTTGTACCAGACTGTCACATCATCTAATACTACCCTTACTTCTTTAACTGTAAAACTAGAAAATTATTAATTCATCATTTAATTTACGTATTTAAAATACAGTTAATGTTATGGACCAGAAGTCCCTTTTGGAGTCAGATTTTGGTAGTTGATGATGTAATATCATCTCATTACTTCACCATTTAGCTATGTAAATAGATCTTTACATCAGCGATAGGTTTAGGACTTTGGTGCCATCTCATCAGTGTTAATATAAAAGGACAACTAATTAATTTTCAATTTAATTTTTTAAATTCCTCATTATTCCAGGAATAGATCAGTCTGACTACTTCATGTGGGATTTAAGTATGCACCACCATGACATTATTCAATCATTTTTCATTATATATTCATTATTTAAATCGATGAAGATGTTGTTCTTCTTGACTGGAGTCGGGCCATTCCTCCATGAGAGTTAATCACGTGGCATTATTTTATTATCTAAGTACTACTTCCTTGGCAATCACTGGAGTTGGGTTCCATCTTATGAAAGTTAAGTATGGAGGACTATCCAATTATTAACTCATGTGATTGCGTAAGTAATGATGGTGTCATCTTTCATTTGGCTTCTGTGGGATTGACACAGCAGGAGAACGGTACCAGAAGCAGTGCCCAGAGAATGGGGGACACTGCCTTATACGGTGATTACTGATTACGTAATAGATTTTTAACAATCGAATGATTACACGATTTTAGAAAACTGTACTGTTTCGCATCATTGGTTTCTGAGAGGTTGCATCAGAACTGACCCATGAAGGACACAGTGCCCACTGATTTTAAAAATGGAATAACTGTATAATCTCCTGATCAGGGAATCTCATCTAATGAACTCTGTCGGGCTGATAACATGACACACCACCAACAATAAATCACTCTAAATAACCATATTAGAAAGCAGGGTACAGCACTGAATAGAGAATAGTCAATTGAGTAATCCAAAATGACTGAAAGAAACAGAAGACACTGCTCAAAATCCTTAATCATCAGCTTAATGTAAATCTAAACCACTCTGAGAAACCATGGGATCAAGCTCCTCTAAAGGTAAGAGAATGAAGAGGAGTTTATTTTATTTTCAATAAAGATAAAAGGATTATGGTAGAGGCGATTCATTCTATTGTTTCCATTCTAGAAATTAGAAAATTCAAGCATAGAAAACAGGTTTAAAATACTCATCATTGTACTTGAATGGCACAATGATGCTTTCGTTTTTGTGCTTATGTCACTATAGGCATGTTATAGCTCGAGAGACTGGTAAATATGTAGAAATCAAAAGAAAGAGCCCTGCTTTGTTTCTGTGAGAAACTCGGTGAGCATGTAAGGTTAGTTCATTGGTGGGTATACTCCTTTTAGCATGCGGCAGGGGCACTAGAGTGTGACAGAATGTTGGTTCATGAATGTTGCCTGGCAACCCTGCTTGCATTCTGTATCCTGGTAACATGGGCCAAGAACCAGAGAGCAGCATCGAGAAAGTGTTATCATGGGACATTACAGTCTCCCAAGATAACTATCTCCTAAAACTTTTCATGACAGCATTTGATTCGCCTAAACAAGTCATATCCACACGTCTGGAAGTGTGCCTACAGGTTTTACTGGTTACCAAATTTAAGATACCTAATCATCAGAGAAGGTAGTCTGTGAAGAAACATTTCAAAGTCTTCTGTTTGTGAATACTCTCTCTCCTAAGAAGTGAAATTATGGAACGATAGATAATAAGACTCACAATTATTCATCAAAATGTGAGTTTGCCATTGTTGACTTCCTTCAGGAAGGTGATAATCCATTTGTTAGAGTAGACTTAGGGATTGTTGGATTTCAGTCCATCTCTTTTGAGGCAGCCATCCGACATTAAATATGTGATATCTTCTAAAAACGCTGCATACCCAATGAGAGTTCAGCATTTAAACATGTTACTACCCAACTCTGCGATTAAAAAAGGGATGAACCTAGGAGTTTTCCACAGTCATGTGGGAGTCAACTGAGGCTCAATTGTGTGGGGTATGGCAGACCATTTCATCCTCTGATTATATTGGTATTTGATTATTAAAATAGGACATTAGATAATCCATGATCAGTGGATTGTGGTGACGCGATGTGTGAGGCAATTATTATAGACCATCTTAATGTCAATTATGTAGTTAAAATATTTAAATTAATCACGACAGCATCGTTCATGACTCTGGTTTGGAGCCACCTAAGGGAAGTGGATTATGTTACATGGACTCATTATTTTATTATTTAATTATATAAAACAATGATTATAACGTCCATGACCCCTGGAATCTGGTGCCACACATCATCTAATTTAATAATTAATGTATTTAAATTGACAATCTGTGTTAATCCCCAAGATAATGTAAATACTTGTATAGTTATGTAAACAATAATCCACCATTCCATGAAGAGACCTGTAAAGCTCCCACTTGTGGAGTTAATGTGCAATATCATCACATTTTATGATTCATTTTTTCAAGTGATGATGATGACATCCTTCATGCCTGGATTCTGACCATGCTTCCCTGCCAGTAAAATGCTACATCACCTATGTATTGTGACAGTTAGGTATTACTGACTTATTAAATTCTTTAAATTATGTAAACGACTGACAATGACATCACCGTTTACGGTTAGGGTGCAAATATCTTTCAGGGACAAGGTTAGGAAAGATGTAGACATGGGCAGATCATTTTCTGAATGATCTAAGCATCCCCCAGAGTACGAGGGATGCTGGATGATTGAGTCCAGAAGGTTGCTCGGTGCCAACCAAGAAGTACAAGGACTTCACCAAGGCTGGTACAGTGGTCTGGGTGTTGACTACCTGCTGTTTGTCCACATCTTCACATCGGTTGTGATTTACCATGAGAGGAAGGGGTGGCACTAGCAGGTCGGCACCATCACCGAGACCTGGCAAAAGGTTGACGACTCAGAACATGGAAGAACATCTCTCTCTCAGCTCTGCTATTGATGCTGCTGCTGCACCCATCTTTACATTGTTATCATCATTGTGGCTACTACTGCTACGCCAGGATTGGGCCCATTATCTCACGTCCTGCCGAACCACAACAGAGATTCAGGTGCTTGTGATGATGTCAGGCCAATTGAATTCATCAGGGAAGACTGTATGATTCTCTGATGATTAACTGATGGCATTTTAAAAATGCGTGATGACAGCATACAGTTTCATACCTGGCAAGTCTGCCCAGGAATTGATGATACAAAAAAATGTCAATGGCTTACTTATTTAAAGATGTAATTATTAAATTCTTTCATTATATAATCTGTGATCCCTGAAGTTTGGCGCCACCTTGCCTCACACTCAAGTATGTCAGATGATCTAACTATCTGATTATTTCATTATTCAAATCTGTCTTTTTCTACTCCAGGAAGAGTGGAGTCTTGGATCCAACTTGTTGGTGTTAAATTGTATCTTGTGAATTCTTTCTATCTTTCTTTCTTCCTTTCTTCCTTCCTTCCTTCCTTCCTTTATTTCTTTCTTATTTCCTTCCTTTATTTAAATCTAGGTTGATATCATTTTGTTATCCATCTATGGGTGAATTATGAGAATCTCTCTCTTTATTCATTCATTTATTTGTTCAAATCTATGATTAAGAACTCAATGTCTCTTCAGTATTGAGCAGTCATTTAGGCTTCATGCATAAAACACCATCCACTTGTTTAATGTTTATTCATTTAATTATGAAAACCTTTCATCATTTATTCAGGGATCACTGGAGTTTTGAGCCTCCTTAGGGGAGACCGTTGTACCAGACCATCAATCATCTAATACTACACTTAGTTCTTTAACAGTTAAACTAGGAAATTAATTAATAATACATCATTTAAATTACGTATTTAAAAATACAGGTAATGTTATGGACCAGAAGTCCCTTTTGGAGTCAGATTTTGGTAGTTGATGATGTAATTTCATCTCATTACTTCACCATTCAGCTATCTAAATAGATCTTTACAGCTGCGATAGGTTTAAGACTTTGGTGCCATCTCATCAGTGTTAATATAAAAGGACAACTAATTAATTATCAATTTAATTTTTTAAATTCCTCATTATTTCAGGAAGAGATCAGTCTGACTACTCCATGTGAGATTTAAGTATGCACCACCATGACATTATTCAATCATTTTTCATTATGTATTCATTATTTAAATCGATGAAGATGTTGTTCTTCTTGACTGGAGTCGGGCCATTCTTCCATGGGAGTTAATCACGTGGCATTATTTGATTATCTAAGTACTACTTCCTTGGAAATCACTGGAGATGGGTTCCATCTTATGAAAGTTAAGTATGGAGGACTATCCAAATATTTACTCATTTGATTGCATAAGTAATGATGGTGTCTTCTGTCATATGGCTTCTGTGGGATCGACACAGAAGGAGATCGGTACCAGAAGCAGTGCCCACAGAATGGGGGACACTGCATTATACGGTGATTACTGATTTTTAACAATCGAATGATTACACGATTTTCAAAAAACTGTACTGTTTCGCATCATCGGTTTCTGAGAGGTTGCAACAGAACTGACCCATGAAGGATTCAGTGACCACCGATTTTAAAAATGGAATAACTGAATAATCTCCTGATCAGGTAATCTCATCTAATGAACTCTGTTGGACTGATAACATGACACACCACCAAAAATAAATCACTCTAAATAACCATATTAGAAAGATGAGTACAGGACTTAATAGAGAACAGTCAATTGAGGAATCCAAAATGACTGAAAGAAATAGAAGACACTGCTCAAAATCCTTAATCGTCAGCCTAATGCAAATCTAAACCACTTTGAGAAACCATGGCATCAAGCTCCTCTAAAGGTAAGAGAATGAAGAGGAGTTTATTTTATTTTCAATAAAGAGAAAAGGATAATGGTAGAGACGACTAATTCTATTGTTTCCATTCTAGAAATTAGAAAATTCAAGCATAGAAAACAGGTTTAAAATACTCATCATTGTACTTGAATGGCACAATGATGCTTTTGTTTTTGTGCTTATGTCACTATAGGCATATTGTAGCTTGAGAGACTGGTAAATATTTGTAACTCAAAAGAAAGAGCCCTGCTCTGTTTTTGTGACAATCTAGGAGAGGATGTAAGGTTAGTTCATTGGTGGGTATACTCCTTTTAGCATGCGGGAGGGGCACTAGAATGTGACAGAATGTTGGTTCATAAATGTTGCCTAGCAACCCTGCTTGCATTCTGTATCCTGGTAACATGGGCCAAGGACCAGAGAGCAGATTCGAGAAAGTGTTATCATGGGACATTACAGTCTCCCAACATAACTATCTCCTAAAACTTTTCATGACAGCATTTGATTCGCCTAAATAAGTCATATCCATACCTCTGGAAGTGTGCCTACAGCTTTTACTAGTTACCAAACTCAAGATTACCTAATCATCATGAAACGTAGTCTGTAGAGAAACAGAACAATATCTTCCGTTTATGAATACTCTCTCTCCTAAGATGTGAAACTAGGGAATAAAAGATAGTAAGACTCACAATTATTTATCAAAAGGTGAGTTTGCCATTGTTGACTTACTTCAGGAAGGTGATAATCCATTTGTTAGAGTAGACTTATTGATTTTTGGATTTCAGTGGACTGAGGTTAGGTGATGTGGGAGGCAATTATTATAGACCATCTTAATGTCAATTATGTCGTTAAAATATTTAAATTAAACACGACAGCATTGTTCATGAGCCTGGTTTGGAGCCACCTTAGGGAAATGGATGATGTTGCATGAACTCATTATTTGATTATTTAATTACATAAAACAATGATTATATCGTCCAAGACAGCTGGAATCTATTGCCACAGACGATCTAAATATCTGATTATTTCATTATTCAAATCTGTCTTTTTCTATACAAGGAAGAGTGAAGTCTGAATCCACCTTGTTAGTGTTAAATTGTATCTTGTGCATTCTTTCTTTATTTCTTCCTTTCTTTATTTCAATCAATGTTGATATCATTTTGTTATCTCTCTAGGTGTGAATTATGAGAAACTATCTCTATTCATTTTTTGTTCAAATCTATGATTAAGAACTCAATGTATCCTCGATATTGAGCAATCATTTAGGCTTCACGCATAAAACACCATCCACTTGTTTAATGCTTATTCATTTAATTATGAAAATCTGTCATTATGTATTCTGTGATCACTGGAGTTTGAGCCTCCTTAGGGGAGACCATTGTACTAGACCATCACGTCATCTAATGCTACACATACTTCTTTAACTGTTAAACTATTAAAGTATGTAATAATTCATCATTTCATTTACGTATTTAAAATACAGGTAATGTTATGGACCATAAGTCCCTTTTGGAGTCAGATTTTGGTAGTTTATGATGTAATATCATCACATTACTTCTCCATTTAGCTATGTAAATAGATCTTTACATCAGCGATAGGTTTAGGACTTTGGTGCCATCTAGTCAGAGTTACTATAAAAGGCCCACTAATTAATTATCAATTTAATTTTTTAAAAACTTCAGTATTCCAGGAAGAAATCAGTCTGACTACTCCATGTGGGATTTAAGTATACACCACCATGTCATTTTTCAATCATTTTTGAATATATATTATTTATTTAAATCGATGAAGATGTTGTTCTTCTTGACTGAAGTTAGGGCATTCTCCATGGGAGTTCATCTTGTGGTATAATTTAATTATCTAAGTACTACTTCCTTGACAATCACTGGAGTTTTGTTCCATCTTATGAAAGTTAAGTATGGAGGACTATCCAATTATTACGTTATTTGATTGCATAAGTAATGATGGGGTCATCCGTCATTTGGCTGCTGTGGGATTGACACAGCAGGAGATTGGTACCAGAAGCAGTGCTTTGAGAATGGGGGACACTGCCTTATGCAGTGATTACTGATGACGTATTACTAGATTTTTAACAATCGAATGATTACACAATGTTAAAACAATTGTACTGTTTCACATCATCAGGATCTGAAAGGTTGCAACAGTACTGACCCATGAAGGACACAGTGACCACCGATTTTAAAAATGGAATAACTGGATAATCTCCTGATCAGGGAATTTCATCTAATGAACTTTGTCGCGCTGATAACATGACACACCACCAAAAATAAATAACTCTAAATAACCATATTAGAAAGCAGGGTACAGGAATTAATAGAGAACAGTCAATTGAGGAACCCAAAATGACTGAAAGAAACATAAGACACTGCTCAACATCCTTAATCATCAGCCTAATGCAAATCTAAACAACTCTGAGAAACCATGGGGTCAAGCTCCTCTATAGGTAAGAGGATGAAGAGGAGTTTATTTTATTTTCAATAGAGGGAAATGGTAGAGGCGATTAATTGTATTGTTTCCTTTCTAGAAATTAGAAAATCGAAGCATAGAAAACAGGTTTAAAATACTCATTATTGTACTTGAATGGCACAATGATGCTTTTGTTTTCATGCTTATGTCTCTATAGGCAAGTTGTAGCTTGAGAGACTGGTAAATATGTAGAAATCAAAAGAAAGAGCCCTGCTTTGTTTTTGTGAGAAACTCAGTGAGGCTGTAAAGTTAGTTCATCGGTGGGTATACTCCTTTTAGCATGTGGGAGTGGCAGGAGAATGTGAAAGAATGTTGGTTCATAAATGTTGCATGGCAACCCTGCTTGCATTATGTGTCCTGGTATCATGGGCCAAGGACCAGAGAGCAGCTTCGAGAAAGTGTTATCATGGGACATTACAGTCTCCCAAGATAACTATCTCCTAAAACTTTTAATGACAGCATTTGATTCACCTAAACAAGTCATAGCTACACCTCTGGAAGCATGCCTACAGCTTTTACTGGTTACCAAATTCAAGATTAGCTAATCATCAGAGACTGTAGTCTGTGGAGAAACAGTTCAAAGTCTTCTGTTTATGAATACTCTCTCTCCTTAGAAGTCAAACTATGGAACAAAAGACAATAAGTCTCACAATTATTTATCAACAGGTGAGTTTTCCATTGGTGACTTCCTTCAGGAAGGTGATAATCCATTTGATAGAGTAGACTTAGTGATTATTGGATTTCAGTCCATCTCTTTTGAGGGAGCCGCCCACCATTAAATATGTGATATCTTCTAAAAACCCTGCATATACAATGACAGTTCAGCATTTCAACATGTTACTACTCTGCTCTGCGATTAAATATCTGATGAACCTGGGATTTCCCACAATCATGTGGGAGTCAACTGAGAGTCAATTGTGTGGGGTCTGGCAGACCATTTCATCCTCAGATTATATCGTTATTTGATTATTAAAATAAGACATTAGATAATTCATGATCAATGGATTTTGCTGACGCAATGTGGGAGGCAATTATTATAGATCTTCTTAATATCAATTATGTAGTTAAAATATTTAAATTAATCAAGACAGCATGGTTCATGAGCCTGGTTTGGAGCTACCTTAGGGAATTGGATGATGTTACATGAACTCATTATTTGATTATTTAATTATATAAAACAATGGTTATATCGTCCATGACACCTGGAATCTGGTGCCACAGATCTTCAAATTTCCTAATTAATGAATTTAAATTGACAATCTGTGTTAATCCCCAAGGTAATGTAAATATTTGTATAGTTATGTAAACAACAATCCTCCATTCCATGAAGAGACCTGTAAAGCTCCCTCTTGTGGAGATAATGTGCAATATCTTCACATTGTATGATTCATTGACTCAATTGATGATGATGATGACATCCTTCATGAATGGAGTCTGGCCATGCTTCCCTGCCAGTAGAATGCTATATCCCCTATTTATTGTGACAGTTAGCTATTAGTGACTTATTTAATTCTCTAAATTATGTAAATGACAGAGAGTGCCATCACCCATTAAGGTTAGGGTGCAAAAATCTGTCAGGGACAAGGTTAGGAAAGTTGTAGACATGGGCAGAGCATTTTCTGAATGATCTATGCATCCCCCAGAGTAGGAGGGATGCTGGGTGATTGAATCCAGAAGGTTGTATGGTGCCCTCCGAGAAGTACAAGGACTTCACCAAGGCCAGCACAGTGGTCTGGGTGTTGACTACCTGCTGTTCCACCACATCTTCACATCGGTTCTGATCTACCATGAGAAGAAGGAGTGGCACTAGGGGGTGGGCACCATCACCAAGACCTGGCAAAAGGATGACGACTCAGAACACGGAAGAACCTCTCTCTCTCAGCTATGCTGGTGATGCCCCTGCTGTAGCCATCTTTTCACCTGTTAGCAACATTGTGGCTACTACTGCTATGCCAGGATTGGGCCCATTATCTCATATCCTGCCTCACCACAAAGGAGATTCAGGCGCTTGTGATGATGTCAGGCCAACAGAATTCATCAGGCAAGACAGTATGATTATCTGATGATTAACTGATGGCATTTTAAAAATGCATGATGATAGCCTACAGTTTCATACCTCGCAAGTCTGTCCAGGAATTGGTGATACAAAAAATAGTATCTTTTGAATTCTTTCTTTCTTTCTTTTGACAAGAGGAAGCTTTTCAGGTCTCTTCATGGAATGGAGGATTTTGGTTTACATAACTTAATATTTACATTATCTCGGGTATTAACACAGACTGTCCATTTAAATAAATTCATTATGTAATTAGAGTATCAGTGGCACCAGATTCCTGGTGTCATGGATGATATAATCATTGTTTTATATAGTTAAATAATCAAACAATGAGTTCATGTAACATCATCCAATTCCCTAATGTGGCTCCAAACCTTGCTCTTGAAGAAAGCTGTCATGATTAATTTAAATATTTTAAGTACAAAATTGATATTTAGATGTTCCATAATAATAGTTTCCCACATCATGGAATCCATTGATCATGTATTTTCTAATGTCCTATTTTAATAATCAAATAACAACATAATCAGATGATGAAATGGTCTGCCATAACGACACAACTGACTCTCCCTGACTCCCACATGATTGTGGGAAACTCCCAGGTTCATCCCTTATTTAATCGGAGAGCAGAGTCGTGAAATGTTTAAATGTTGAAATGTCATTGTGTATGCAGGGTTTTAGAAAATCCTAAATATTATATGTTGGACCCCTGCCTCAAAAGAGATGGACTGCAATCCAATAATCCCTAAGTCTACTCTAACAAATGGATTATCACCATCCTGAAGGAAATTAACAATGACAAATTCACCTTTTGATGAATAATTGTGAGTCTTATTATCTTTGTTTCCAAAGTATTAATTCTTAGGAGAGAGAGAATTCATAAACAGAAGAAATTGAATGTTCTCTGATGATTAGGTAATCTAGAATTTGGTGACTAGTAAAAGCTGTAGGCAAACGTCCAGAGATTTGACTATGACTTGCTTAGGGAAATCAAATGCTCTGTCCACTGAGTACGTGACCCTTGGATGCTGGATGGTCTCGCTATTAGAGTCAGCAGACCTTAGGTCCTCAGGGTATGCTAATTAATTTTGTCTGGGCAGCTATCTCTTTGTTTCCTAAGGACCCTGTTAACCACCTGTTTTCTCAAAGGAAAGGAGGGGCAGAAAGGAGGGGCAGTGTGAATTCTTGTCATCTCAGAGCCTGGTGAGAGGAAGCTAGCAAGTTCCAAGAAACAGATATTGGTTAGCTTTCCAGGTCAGACCATCCTTCATTTAACTTCACTTTTTGTCTTTCACTATTAATAATAGTAATATTAATAGCAAGAATATCTTGTTATCTGATAAATAATGAACGGTAATATAAATAACAACAATACTGATAAATGTTAATAACAATGATGATGATAACAGGATTAGTAGTAATAATAATAACAAAATAATAATAAACACAACTGTCAGTCACCGCCTCCCCCGGGAATCTCACACCGGGAGACCCGCATTGCCCATTGGGGCAGCATGGGACACACAGGAAACCCTGGCTCAGAAAAACCCAGAACAAAATCAAACAGAAAGCGAGAAACTTTAAAAATAATAATAATAATAAGCGGTTTTTAACACTGGAATTTCTGGTGCACAAAAGCAGGAAGTGGACTTGGGGGATGCTGGGAAATGGAGTCCTGGCCACTCAGAGAGCAAAACCGGAAGTTCCTTGCAGAAAAGCAGGAAGTGCCTACACAGGATGCTGGGAAATGGAGTCCTGGATCCTCGGAGCCCAGAAGAAGGTTAGGAACTGAAAAGATCAATACAAGCCTGGGTCATGATGGGAACTGTACTTCGGGGGCCTTGAAGTCCAGAAGCAGAAGTCGAAGGTCGAAAAGAAAGACGTGGGCACACAGCATGCTGGGAACTGCAATCCCGGACCCTCAAAGATTGCAACCGGAAGTCTGTTGGTAGGAAAGCAGGATGCAGCCTCAAAGCATCCTGGGAAATGCAGTCCTAGGCTGCGAAAGATGAAAACAAGTGTCTGGGCAGAGAAGCAGGAGGCGGCCAAAGAGGATGCTGGGAAATGCAATCCCTGGGCTGAACGTCCAACCCAGAATTCTCTTGGCAGCCTCCACGAACTAAAACCGGAAGTTTCATGCTGAAAAATCAGGAACCCACCGCAGAGCACCTTGGGAAATGCAGTCCCATGCCGCAACACATGAAAACCGGAAGTCCCTGGGCTTTTAGGCAGGAATCAACCCCACAGGATGCTATGAAATACATTTCCCTGGCAAGAACGTCCAAACCCGGAAGTCTCTGGGCAGCGAAGCAGAGAGCAGCCGCATAGGATGCTGGGTAATGCAGTCCTGGCCACAGCAGTTACAAAAGTTCCTGATGGTCTGGGCTCAGGTCGACCTTGGCTGCAATATGGGAGCAGAAGTCCTGACCCACCCATGATGATTGGCGTGAGTCTCAGCTGCCGGGTTTCCCTTGCCAGGAAGTCCTGCCATTGGCTTGGGCCCCCCCTTCTCCACCTATGAAATTGGCAGAGATGGCCCCCCGCCCACTCGCCCTGCACTCCTCCTGGCAGGGGATGCGGCCTGCAGTGATTGACAGAGAGGGGCATGGCCTGCAGTGATTGACAGCAGAAGGATCAGGAGGGGGGGAGACCTGGCCAAGGTCTGTGATTTCACTGGGGCCACACCCTGCATCCCCATGGGTTTTACTGTCATGACCTGCACTGCCATGACCGCCAGGGCCGCTGCCCTGTGGGCCCTAGCATTGCTGCTTGTTGACCTCAGAGTGTAGTAGGAGACTCCTGCCACACCCACCTGGGGACGAAGATGGTGAGGGGAGGGCAAGAGGGCACTTCCTGCTCCCGGTCACCATTTCCTGTGAGTACAATGTCCCCACCAAGACCTGTCCACCACAGAGGCCACACCCATAATCTGGCCACACTCAGGATGGGGCCAACCCTTCCCGAATCTGTGCTGGCAGCTCTTGCACCTCCTTACCTGGGAGCTGCCTTGACCCGGCTGGAGGACAGGAAGGAGGGGCTGGCACTGCTGTAGGTGAGGGTAAGGCCCAGAGTGGGTCATTGACTGTGACCTTGGACCTGCAGGGGGCAGGCGAGCTCGGGCAGGGCTGCAGCTAATGGGTGGGCCTGATGCTGAGAAGTCTGGATCAACTTAAAACCCTGTCACACATTTAAATATGTAAATGAGACTGAAGTGTTATCAAAGGAGGCACTAGTAATTGAGATTATGCAAATGAGCACGGTGCATGCAAATCTGTGAGACTGATTGGAGTTCACATTTGAATATGCAAATGATAAAACTGGAGTTGTGGAAATGCACTTTAATATGCAAATTTATGGTGCTTTACATGCTTTTGCTATGCAAATGCATGCAAGTTATCCCATCTGTTTGGGATTTTGACATGCACATATATGCAGGTTATCTCATTTGGAGGTGTGGCTATGCAAATTAACCCAGGCAGTTTCTGTACTTTCTTGATGTCTTCTGAGTCTCCAGGCAGCATTTGAATATGCAAATCAGAATGCTGGCAGGGGAGGAGGCCTCCCCTGACCCTGCACCCAATGTCACCTGTCCATGTCCATCACAGGCATCTGATGGCAAAGCTGCTCCCTCCAATCCTGCTCATGTTCAACTTTATATAGAAATACAAAAGACACAAGACAGCCAAAACAACCCTGTGCAATAAACGAACTTAAGAGATCATCACAATCCCAAATGTCAAGCTCTATTACAGAACTGTAGTCCTGAAAACAGTTGGTATTGGCACAAAAATACACAGAAGACCAATGGAATCAAATTGAAAACCTTGATATTAACCCACACACCTATGAAAACCTCATTATTAACAAAGAAGCTGAAGTTATACAATGCGAAAAAAAGAAAGCCTCTTCAAAAATTTGTGTTGATATAACTGGATGGTGGTGTGTAGAAGACTAGAGATAGAGCAATGTCTATTGCCATGCAAAAACTTAAGTCCAAATGGATAAAAGACATCAACATATATACAGCCACACTGAACCACATAGAAAAGAAAGTAGGAGGTACACTTGGATGAATTGTTACAAGAGACCACTTCTTGAACATAATACCAGTAGCATAAAAAGTGAGATCCACAATTAATAACTGGGGCCTCCTGAAACTAAGAAGCTTCTGTAAGGCAAAGGACACAGTCAACAAGACATAACAGCAGCACACAGAGTGGAAAAAATCTTCACCAACCCCACATATGACAGATGGCTGATCTCTAAAATCAAAGATCTTGGGAAATTAGTCACCAAAACGCCAAATAACCCTATTAAAAACTGGGGTCCAGAACTGAATAGAGAATTCTCAATAGAGGAATCAAAAATGGTGGAAAGACACATTCTTAAGCCATTAGGGTAATGAAAACCAAAACAACATTTCGATACCATGTTACTTATGCTAGATGACTAAAATCTAAAACATGAATGACAGCTTATGCTGGAGAGGATGTGGATAAAGGGGAACACCCCTCCATAACTAGTGGGAGTGCAAATATGTACAGCCAATTTGGAGATACCATATTCCTGAAGAACCACCATACTGATCTCCAAAATGGCTGTACAAATTTGCACTCCCACCATATGTGGAGGAGTGTCCATTTCTCTCCACATCCTCTGCAATTTAAACTGTCATTGGTGTTCCTAATTTTAGCCCTTCTGACAAGAATAAGATGGTATGTCAGAGTTGTTTTGATTTTCATTACCCTAATGGCTGAGGATGATGAGCACTCTCTTAAATGTCTTTCAGCCAATTTGGATTCCTCTATTGAGAAGTCTCTATTCAGTTGTGTACCCCACTTTTTTTTTTTTAAATAAAGTTATATGGTGTTTATGTGATTAGTTTCCTCAATTCTTTGTATTATTCTAAAATCGAGAACAAGACAAGTTTGCCAATTCTCTCCACATCTCTTCAATATTGTACTTGCAGTTGTAGCTAGAGCAATAAAACAACAAAAGGATTTCAAGGAGATACAACTTGGAAAAATTAGTCAATCTTACACTATTTTCAAATGATATGATAGTTTTCAAAAGTGTCTTGAAAAACTATGCCAGAGAAGTCCTATGGCTGATAAACACCTTAAGCCAATTAGCAGGATACAAGATTAACTAAAGAAATCCATAGCTCTACTATATACAGACATTAAAAATACTTAGAAAGAAATCAAAGAAACATTACCCTTTACAATAGCCACAAACAATATAAAATATCTTGGGGTAATTCTAAATAAACAAGTGAAATATCTATATAGTAAGAATTTTGTGTCTTTAAAGAAAGAATTTAAAGAAAACACCAGAAAATAGAAAGATCTCCCATGCTCTTGGATAGGTAGGATAAACATACTAAAAATAGCAATCTTGCCAAAAGCAATCTAGACATTCAAAGCAATTGCCATCAAAATCCCAGCTCACATCTTCACTGACTATAAAAGATAATACTCAACTTTATATGAAAAAAAAAAGACCCAGAATAGCCAAAACAACCCTATAAAATAAAGGAACTTTAGCAGGCATCACCATTCCTGACTTCAAATTCTACTATAGAGCTATAGTCCTAAAAACAGCTTGGTATTGACATAAAAGTAGACAGTCCAATGGAATGGAATTGAAATACTGATATTAAACCCCTCACATATGAACACCTGATTTTTTATTAAACAGCTAACTGTGTACACTGGGAGGAGGAAAACACCTTCAACAAATGGTGCTGGCACAACAGAGTGGTAGTATGTAAAAGGCTACAGACTCATGTCTATCCCCATGCATAAAACTTAAGTCCGAATGGATCAAAGACCTCAACATAAGTCCAGCTGCAGTGAACCTCGTAGAAGAGTACATGGTAGGTATTCTTGAAGGAAATGGTACAGGAGACTGCTTCCTCAACATAGCACCAGTAGCACAGACACCGAGATTGACAATTTATAAATGGGACCTCATGGTACTAAGAAGCTTCTGTAAGGCAATGGCCATAGTTGACAAAAACAAAATGTAGCCTACAGACTGGGAAAAGATCTTCACCAACCCTACATCTGACAGAGGGCTGATGTCCAAAACACACAAAGAATATAAAGTTTCTTCATCTTGTTTCCCAAAGTGAACAGCACCCCATGGCCAATGACTAAATATGTGTAGTATGTAGGTAAGTAATTAATTTTTTCGCAAGAGATACACAAAGAGAAATATAAAAAAAACAAAGACACTTTAAATTTTCCCCCAATGCACAATGCAAAGAAAAATGACAACTCTGTTCACAAAAGTCACTCTCACAGAGATTCCTTGTCACAAGTAACCAGAGCTGTAAGAGTATGGTTTTTCCACCCACCGCCCGGTCTTGTCCCGCTGCCGCCGCGCCAGCCACAAATAACACAGGGAGACTCTGTATTTGATATTATACTGATGGCCAGATGCTAGTTACTTATTGGCTAGCTCTGTCTTAATTATTAACCCATTTCTGCTGATCTATGTATTTCTCTTACCGGGGAGTCGGCCAGCAAACTGCTTTCTCCAGACTCTCCATCTTGGCTCTTCCTTTCTACTTCCCCTTTCCTCCTTGTCTCTTAGTCCCTCCTATCTCCTTTCCTATTGGCCAACAGTGCTTTATTCATTAATCAGTATGAGAAACATATACAGAATAACATCTCCCATCACAGAGCAGATAGTTTTCTGTAGATTACCAGTAATTTGCTAATTTTAATTGGGAAATTATTTTAATACCATAAAATAATTCTCTGCATTCCTAATTAATTTAACTATAGAAGAAATATTATTATTGGTGAGGTTTTTTTCAATATTCCACAAAAGTATCTTATTTTCTGATGTGAAGACATCCTTATCTCCCACTGTAACAAACATAATCCATGAAACCTTTTCTTCTTGACAACTAATCTCCATGCATGTCTAACTTCTTTGTGTTATCACCATTATCACCAGTAACAATGTCATTCAGATGACTTATAGCTGTTGTCCACATGGTTTTCTTTATTTTTTCATATTTTTATTAAAATAAGAAACAATACAATCTCAGTTTACATATCAATCTGAGTTCTTTATACCTACCATTTGTCCATGTTGCCCAGTGACACCTATATCATTCCTCCTTTTCTCCATAGAAAGGGCGAGGCTTTCTGTGGGGCACTCTTCCAGGACTTTCACATCATTTCTTGCAGGTCATATTGCCTCCACCATGGGTCTAGGCAAAGAAAATTTTTCTGTATGAGGAATGGGCTTCCATTATCTATTCATGCAGTAGTTATAAATGGTGTTCCTTTACCAGAGGCCCTATAGACTGCTGAGGCCTCCTATATGCAGGAAGACCATTTCGGTTCTTTGCTGGTTTCTAAGTAGTCAATCTGGTATCCATGCACTTCCCCTTGTTCACATCAGAAATTTCTATGGCTTTCGTCAGATGGTCTTGATCTGTTTGCTCATCACTTCTCCCTCTCTACAACTGGATTCCAGGAAGTAGGCTCAAATAAAATGAATGCTATGTATTTGAAAACATAATTGAGAGCAGTAGATTTGTTTCCAGATAGTTGGTAATACTAGGTATTGCTGGTCCAAATTAGAGCAGAAAATTATATCTTGTACAGAAATGTTGAGTGTTGGTATCCTTTTATCACAGCAGCCAGAACAGAAAGTATGACATCTCCTTGATGAGAAGGAAACATTAGGAAAGTTTGGACAGAGATTGGGTATATAGAGTAGTCTAAGGGAGAAGGTTAAAACTTTTGGGCAATGGTAACACTCGCATCCTTGATGAGATGTGTGTATTCCTAATGTGCAGAAAGGCATACCTCCATGGGCATTGTGGTATATCAGAGACCTATTTGGCTAATAGAATTTCAGAACTCTTGGAATTAAGGGGACTTCCTCAGTACAAGTTTATTAGAGAGGAGTTATTGCAGAATTTAGAATTGGGTAAAGGAGTAGAGGTTTAGGAACCTTTTTTTACAGGAATTTCTCAAAAGTCCTTCAGAATTAGTGGAAGACCAAGGCGTCCGAATAGGTTCATCCCTTTGGGGCCATTACAGAAAGCCTTTCTCTAGTCAGCCAACAAATGTACAGACAACCATGGGGAAGTGTTGGCCTGATTCACAAAAGCATTTGGCTTATTGGTAGTAGTGCACAGAGAATACCATTTTCAATACGTCATATGTGCTCTTCCTCTGGCCTTTCCAAAGAAAATATATCCATTGGCACCAAGCTCCAAAGATGGGAACCAAACAAGCTTTAAGGCCAATACTTGCCAGAATTGGGTCTCTAGGCCTGCAGCATTGGATGGATTCCAGGTGTTTGGGAAGGTGCAGTGTGGTGAGGTGAATGGGGTCACAGACCTCAAAGGGTCTTCGACTTCATAGTCCCTAGACAGTCAGATTTGGGTACGTGCCAGCCCTGTGAAAGTCAAGATGTTGCTCCTTGTGAGAGCACAGAGGGGCTCACTGTTAAATCCTCAAAAATCTCACACCAATCTGAAACATAATGTAGAAGCTTTAGAACCCAAATCATGGCCTTGAGTGCTAGTGGCTAAGTGTTCACCCAGCCTTGTCTGACAGCCACCCCAAAACCTTCAGAAATCCAGCAGCTATCTGTAAGGAGTAAGGTTTTTCCTCCTGCTGCTAGTCTTGTTCTGCCACCGTGCCAGCCCCAATAAACACACAGAGACTCTGTATTTGATATAATGCTGTTGGCCAATTACTTGTCTCTTATTGGCTAGCTCTGTCTTAAGTATTAACCCATTTCTGTTAACCTAAGTGTTTACACGTAGTTTCACCTTTTCACCTTACCGTGGAGTGGGGCAGGCATCATATCTCCCCAGCCTCTCCATGTTGATCCCTCCTTACTACTTTCTCTTTTCAACTTGTCTCCTAGCCCCACCTATCTTGCTTTCCTATTGTCCAACAGCTATCTACTTGAACCTGGCCACCAACTTGACCACTCCAACTGTTAGGCCTGCTTTAGGTCTGCTGCAATCTTGCTCCCGACCAAAACAATGCAGCCATGTCAAGACAGCCAGCCAAGTAGCAGCCTCTCAGGCTGACCCAGTGCTGGTAGGACAGTGAGATGGTGGTGTCACTGAGCTCAGGGCACAGGACATGGGCAGATGAAAACAGTTGTGAGGACAAGCCACATCAATAGGTTCTTATTCCAAGCACTGACATTACACATGGCAGAAGGTCAGATTAGTATGGACACAAGTCAAAGAGTAGACAACTGTGTGCACTTATGAGGAGTTGAGATTTCAGGGACAACATTCCCATGGGTCTGATATTTAGAAGATAAAGTGAAAAGCCAGTGGGACCCTTGATACTACAGCCAAAGTTACCCCTCCCTCTGAGTTAAGGTGGAAGCTGTACTACATGATATGCATCAGGGGCCACCAAGGGGAAGGTGACATACATGACCCCTTCCAAGGAAGCAGCCCTGCTCCCCAGTTTCCTAGATGTTGATACAATGAAACATCAAAAGAATAAACATTACATCTAACCTTCCCCTTTGCCAACAAGGGCCTGCACCCAAACCACAAACCTCATCACCTCCTAAGCATCACAAGGCAACGAATTTGAGCTACCTCCAGCACTCTCACAGTCTATCTCCAGCCCACAGCCTTGCACCACCACCACTAACCAGGAAACATTCAGGAAATTTGTCTTTCATTTCTCCAAGTCTGAAAGTCTCCCTCAAGATGGAATTTTTTTGAGTCATTGACCTATAGATTAGCCCTCAATGGACTCAGGGGTTTCTGAAGAGATTGAAGTGGAATGAGGAAAGGTAACATAGAAACTGAGGTAGAATAAGCAATTCTTGCTTTGCACACCATGTCAACTGCAGAACAAACTCACACCTGTCCTTCTCAGTGACTTCACAAAATGATCCAGGAGTCATCACAGGAAACCCTCATGGTGCCTTAATCATTTCCCCCAGGGTTCCACACCCATGTAGCAGAAACAAGTATGCACAGACAGAGGATTTCAGCCCAAAAACTTTCATGCAAAAACACCATCTCACACAAGATGACCTAAACAGCAAACAGGTGCTCCCCTTCAGAACCAAATTTATGGACTTAGAAACTGGGGGCTGTGTGTTTTACCCTAACTGCCCCATCAGGTTTCTCTGATGTCCACCTCCCACCACATTCCATGATGGAACACTGATCTCCTTCCTACTTCAGCATCCAGGGTGGTATTGTGTATGTTGGCTTCTTGCACACTGAGCAAAATAAATGTTCATTGTCAAAGAATCCAGACCAAAAGAGGCCTCCCAATCTGACCCTGGACTGATAGGGCAGCAGGGTGGTGGTGTTCTAAATCACAGGGCACAAAAGAAGTTAGGCAGATGACATATGGGTTAGGATCACGCAAGTAAATACGGCCCAAACACCAGAACTGACTTTCATTTGGCAGATGGCATTTCCACGCTGGACATAGGGCAAAGAGCAGGGGCTGTGAGAATATGTGATGGATCCAGTTTTAAAGAACAAGGGTCCCATGGGTGTGATTTTTCTGATAAAAAAAGGATAAAGGCCACAAATACCTTGGCCTTCATGCTCACAGTACCAAGCCATCTACATTCAATTGGATGATATGCTGTATTATCTGCTAATTATCTGTTAGTATCTGCCATATTATCCCACTAAGGGAACTGTGACATCCTTGGCCTCTTCCCAGGAGGCAGGACACTACAGAGCTTGATGTGGTGTCAAGAGCACAAGGAAAGAATAAACATTCAATCCAACTTTTCCACTTACCTCCCTGGCCTTTGCCCTGTGCCCACACCCTAGTCATCTTCTAAGCATCACCATGCAACCATTCTGAGTTATCTCCCACTTTGTAGCATGTAGCACAAAAAATAAAAATAAAAGACCAGAGACAGATATTGGGGTTCAGTTTCCAAGATGCAAATCAGAGAAGCAGAAGAGCCAAGCCAGCCCATAGATCTCACCACTGCTCAGATGAAATGGATCTTCTGAGTAAAAGGCTCACAGATTATATTTTCTCCTTATATTGCTTTCTCCAACCAATCTCCTGGAGGCATTTGCTGCGAAATTACAAAGGGAGATACCTGGGCATGTAATGTGGAGCTCTGAATTCAGAGATGTGCCAGACTGGTCACTGGAAAGTTTAATCTTGAATCCTCCCATATGTTTCCCACAAAATAGACTGATCCAGCTAGCCACAAGTACAGACAGACAGACACACACACACACACACACTCATGCACGCACGTGGATGAGTGCATGCGAAGGAAAAGACCTCACCACACATTATCCCAACCTGAGATGGCACTAAAGGAGTCCTATAAGGTTTCCCCTACATGCAAACTCGTCATCCCCTACATCTCTTATTTTACCACCATAAATTTGACACATCCTTATCTCTTTGAGACTGTTTATGTGCTCTCCTAGAAGTAGCTTCCTGTCCAGGGAACACACAAAGAATAAACCCATACAAAAACACAACCAAATAGAGAGACAGAGTAGAGATAGAGATAGAGACACCTTGTGTTGATTTCATAAAGTTCTTTAAGTATTGTACAGGGCATAGCAGGACAATGAAATTTTCTATTTTTGACCTTTGGGCTCTTCCTGTATTTAAGGGATGGTGAGCTAATTAAGAAAATGCATATTGGGCCACATACTTGGGTGAACTGTTTGGCAGAGATGAAGCCTGCTGGAGCAGGTAAGGTCAGTGAAACCTTGCCTGGCTTTGATTGTACCCACAGGACTGACTGAATTGTTTGGGGAATTCTTCAGTCCCCACCTTACTCCGGCTGCTTCTATTCAGCATCACAGTGTTTCTCAGATTCTTAGTTGTGGTCATCCATGTAAGACTGAACATTTCTCTAGAATCAATTTTCTCTTCACACCTATAATGTCTCCCTCTATTATGATATCTCTTTTCTTGCTTTCACCTATTCCACACATGACTCAATCATCTTGGTCACACATGTTCTCCTTTCCTACCCTTCTCTCCCTTATCTTTCTCTCTACTCACTGTCCCTTCATGCTCCTCACGTGCTGGGAAGTTGATGATGCTTTCTCCTTCTGTTGGGGACCTTGTAAAATTCCCTTGTATAGTTTCCTCCTTTTATCCTAATTTCTATAGTGGTGTGAATTGTATACTGGTGATACTTTGCTCTATGTCTAAAATCCACATATGAGTGAGTACTTCCATGTTGAGCCTTTTGTGAGTAAGTTATCTCACTCAGGAATTTCAAGTTTCAATCATTCACTAAAGTATTTCAAAATTCCATTTTTCCTCATTGAGTTTATTCCATTTAGTAAATGTACCATAGCTTCTTCATTCATTCTTCATTTGAGGAGCATCTATATTGAATCCAGATTCTTGCTATTACAAATAATGCTGCTATGAAAGCAGTTGAACTGATGTCTTTGCTGATCATTTGGGTATATGCCTAAGAGGGGAATTACTGGGTCCTGTGTTAGAATGATTCTGGTTTTTCTGAGGAACTATCATACTGATCTCCAAAATGGCTGTATAATTTTCACTCCCACAAGCAGTGGAGGAGTGTTCCCCTTCCTTGAATCTTTTCCAGCATAAGCTGTTCATGGTTTTTCTGATTTAACCATTCTGACAGGAGTAAAAAATTTTTTCAGAGTTGTTTTTGTTTGCATTTCTCTGATGACTAAGGATGTTGAGCACTTTCGTAAATGTATTTCAACCATTTTTATTTCCTCTTTTGAGAATTGTGTATTCAGTATCCCATCTTTTAATTTGATTATTTGATGTTGTGTTGATTTGTTTCTGAGTTCTTTGCACATTCTGTCAGATGAGGGGTTGGTGAATATCTGTTCCCACTCTGTGTGCTCTCCACAGTGTTGTCCACTGTGTCTTTTGCCTTACATGTGTTTCTCAGTTTCAGTAGGTTCCATTTATTAATTATTGATCTCACTGTTTGGTATTATGACTAGGAATAACTCTCCTGTAGAAAGCTGCGAAGTGCCGCACCTTACAGATGGCGCTGGCTTCTGCCCTCCACCTACCCGATGGTGAGTACTCTCTGTATTAAACAATTCCATATTTGGCTAAAAGCTGTAAATCCCTTAGATTTTTTTATTTTTGTATAGTACATGTTTTCAAAGTATGACCTGAAATGTCTCTGGGTTTCCTCAGTGTTTGTTCGTATATCCCCATTTTCATTTCAGATTTTGCTGGTTTGCATGTTGTCTCTCTGCTTCTTGATTTGTTTGCCCCTAAGGTTTGTCTATCTTGTTATTTTTCAAAGAAACAACTTTTTGTTCTATTCATTCTTTGTATTGGTTTCCATGTTCCTACTATATTGATTGCAGCCCTCAAATTGATTATTCACTGGCAGGTACTCCTCCGGGTTAAGTTTGTTTCTTTTTGGTCTGTGTTTCAGTTGTGCTGTTAATTATATAATTTGACCATCATCTGTTTACTTTACATGAGCACTGATTGCAATGAACTTTCCTTGTATAACTGCTTTAAAAGTGTCCCATAAGTTCAGGTATGTTCTGTCTTCATTTTCATTGAATTCTACAAATCTTTTATTTATTTCATTATTTCTTCCTGGACCAGGGAATGGGAATTTACTCATTATTCAATTTCTATGAATTTGTAGGTGTCTGCAGTTTGTATTCTTGAAGAATTCCAACTCAAAATCATGGTGATCTGATAAGATATAGGGGGCTATTCAATTTTATTTTATTTTTTATCTGTTGAGGTTTGTTATGTTGCATTGTATGTAGTCTGTTTTACAGAAGGTTCCATGTGTAGCTGAGGAGATGTTATAGTCTTCTGTGTTTGGATTGGATGTTCTATAAATGACTACTAAAACCAAGTGGGACAAAACCTTTGTTAGTTTCTGTGTTTGTTTGTTAAACTTAAGTTTGGTATTCCTGATTAGTGTTCAGAATGGGGTGGTGAAATCTCCCCCTATGGGTAAGGTTTTATGTGAGCTTTGAGTTTTACTAGTGTTTCTCTTAAGAATATGGGTACCTTTTAATTTGGATCAGAGATTTTCAGAATTGAGATTTTACATTGATGGATTTCTCCCATGCTGATTATTAAATGACCTTCATCTATTGAGTGATTTTGGTTTGTAATTAAACGTTTTAATATTATGATACCTACACCTGCTTCCTTTTTGAGTTCCTTTGATTGGAAGATATTTTGCAAACCTTTTACACTGAGGTAATGTCTGTCTTTGAAACTTAGATGCATTTCTTGTATGCACTGGAAGGATGGAATTTGTCTCATACACTCGGTTAGCCTGTGTGTTTTTATAGGCAATAAGACCATTAATATTTTGGGAAATTAAAGACCATAGATTGTTAATTCTTGTTTGTTTCGTTGTTGTTGGTGGTGGTATTGTGAGTATACTCGCCCACTTTTTCTTTTTGGTTCTTGTAAACTGATATTAACTTTGCCTATGTTTTCATTATTGTAGTTAGCTTGCTTGGATAGAATTTCTTTCCAGAATTTTCTGTAGGATGGGATTTATGGAAATATGGTTAGGAAATCTGGCTTTGACATTAAATATCTTGTTTTTGCTGTCTATAGTGATTGAGAGTTTTGCACATAATTTTAGCATGGGCTGGCATCTGAGGACTCTTATTATTTGTTCATAATCTATCCAGGACCATCTGGCTTTGTGAGATTCCATGGAGAATTCAGTTGCAATTTTGATAGGTCTGCCTCTATATGTTACTAGGTCTTATTGTTTTGCTCTTAGTGTTCTCTTGTCATTATGTATGATAGGTGTTTTGATAATTAAGTGCCTTGGCGACTTTTAATATTTAAGTCTATTTGTGTTTAGTATGCTTCTAGTACTTTCATTGGCACGTACTTCTGACTAGAAATGATTACTTCAAGGAATTTGTTGAATATGCTTTCTTCCCCTTTGATCTGTGCTTCTTCACGTTCTTGTATGTCTATTATTAGATTTGGTCTTTTCACTGTGTCCCATATTTCCTATATATTTTGTGCTAAGGATTTGTTGGATTTAAATTTTCTTTCCTCGGTGAATTGATTTCTTCTAGATTATCTTCAATGCCTGACATTCCCTCTTTGATCTGCTGTATTCTGTTGGTTATGCTTGCATTTGTAGTTCTTTACAGTTTACCCAATTTTCCAGTCTCCAATATTATCTCAATGTGTGTGTGTCAGTGTGTGTGTGTGTTTGTGTTTATTGCCCCTATTTCACTTTTCAGGTCTTGAGCTGTTTGAATGGTTTCCTTCATCTGTTTGATTGTTTTTTCTTGGCTTTCTTATTTTCTTTAAGATATTTGTTCACTTCTTGCATTTTTCTTGTTGTTTTCCTGTATTTCTTTCAATTATTTTTTGTTTTTTCTTCCATTGTTGTAGTGAATTTTCTCATATCCTCCTTGAGGTCCTCTATCAGTTTTATGAAGTTGTTTTTTAGGTTGTTATCTTCTGCTTCATCTATTTTGTTGTTTCCATGTCTAGTTTGTGTAGAGACCTTAGGTTCTAGTGGTAACATACTGGTCTTTGTATTGTATCTACTTTTTATATTGCCATCTACCATTTCTTCTTCCAGTGGGTGCACTTGGAGTCTTTCTTTTTCTCTGTCCTCCTGTCTTTTTGGGTATATCTGGGTAAACAGTTTCATATCTGTAACTCTGGATATCATGAGCTCTCCTGGATTTCTCTCAACCAGAGGCCACAGAAGAGCTAATGATATGGAGTAGGCAGACTCAGGATGGTCTCCAGCATTCAGGGAGAGTGCAAATGATGGGGATCAAAGATCAGGTGAGTATAGGCTCAATGTGGTCCTGCATGGGTAGGCAATTCCATTGTGTTCAGACCACACCCAGGAAGTTCTAAGGAGATGGACTTAATATTGGGACCATTTGAGCTAAACACTTATATTGAGCAGTGTCCCCAGGAGGGCCAAGGATAGTGGGAAGGCATTCTGTGGGCGGCTAATGGAAACTGAATACCAGGACTAAAACACTCAGGTCAAGTTTATAGGGGGAGTGAAATGCAGAGCTATCCCAGTATTTCACAGGGAAGAATATGGGGGGATTCAACTAGGCCTGCTCCCAGACTCACCAGAGGCAGATTGCAAGCGATAGGGCCCAAAATCAGGTGAATGTAATCTTAAGGTGGTCCTGCTTGGATTGCTGGATTCAATATGCTCAGAGAGGAACCTCAGGCAGATTGTAGGCATAGGGGACTAAACATAGGATGAGAGCAGTGTCAAGATAATCCTGGGTGGATAGGAGCATCCGATATGCTCAGTGCTAACCCATGAAGTTCCAAGGAGAAGGACAGTTTATTGGACCAAGGCTCATTGTCATCAGTGACCCAGAAGGACCATGGTTGAAGGGAAGGAAGATTCTCGGTGGCACATGTACCAAAATTCCAGGACTGAACCTCTCAGGCCAATGATATGGGGGATTGGAGGTGCAGAATTAACTCAGGGAAGAATTGGGGGGGGGTCACCCTGGCCTGGTTCCACACTTAACACTGGTGGAGGTAAAGCAATGGATCTCAAAGATAAGGTGAGCACAGGCTCAAGGTGGATCTTCATTGATACATGGTTCCTGGATGCTCACAGCAAATCCAGGAAGTTGTGGGGTGTTGTAGGGGTTCTAGGACATTCTCTGGGCAAGGGCTTTCCACCAGCTGTGTGGCCAGCAGGGTCAAGGTTCCCACATATGTTTTCCATTAAATACTTTTATTTTTGTTTGTTTATATTTTGTTAATTTAACACTCGTTTAATAATGTCTTTCTGTCTACTCCTTTGTGTATAATTTCTAATCATGTGCTTGGGACACAAATATTAATTATTACAATATCATATTTGTGGAGTTGTCCTTTGAGTATGGATTGTTCTTCAGAAATTCATTTGATTGACTTTTGTTTGAAGTCTATTTTCGTAGATACTAAATGGCTAAACCGGGTCACATGCAATGACTAGTAAATAAATTTTAGAACTAATTAGGAGAAGAAAAGAATCAGCTTCAGATGGTGAGGGTCAAATTGTAGTGCAGTGTGGGAAGAAAACAAGAAAAGCATAGAATCACAAGTATGTGAAGATGAAATGGTGAAACCTTGTACTTTGTATTTTAAACTAAAAAAAATTAAAATTAAGATCAATAGAGGTAAATCAAAGGGAAATGTCACTTACATTGAAAGCCATTTCCCACTTGAGGTCAATTCAAGGGACCTAAAATTTAAGAAGCTAGAACCAGCTCCTGAAAATTATGTATGGATTGCTAAAGTTTGTGGGGTAGCACATGTGCACAGGCATGTGCTTGATCCAAAAGAACACATTCAATTAAACTACTCAAGAAATAGAAGAACTTTTAATTGCAAATTTAAATCTGGGGAAGTAGAACTTCGTCAAAGCTAAGGATGCTTTGCTCTCTTCCCAAAGTCCTGGGTACATTTATCAGTATTCATGGCTAGTGGCTTTTACAACCTTTAAATCTCGCTTCAATTATGTAGTTCCCTTTTCTGACTTCGGCAGGCAGGCACATGAATTTTACACATTCATACAGACAAACTTCACATTATGAAAGCAAATATTTGTAGTAAAGTTTTATTAAAAAAATAAACTAAACAAAATATCAAGGAACCATTACGCTGGGTTAGGAAGAGTAATAGGGATAAAACCAATTTCAATGTCAAGTCTAGGGGAATTAGGTTAAATTTGTAAGTATCATGGTGGAGAGAATAGGTCCCAAAGTTGTCTTCTGTTGTAAACACACACACCCACCCACCCACCCACACCCACACACACACAAATAAACACATCCTGTGTTCATGTGATTACAAGCAACAGCCTGAAAAATCATTTCATGTAGCTGGCCCTGGCCCTGGCCCTGGCCCTGGCCCTGGCCCTGGCCCTGGCCCAGGCCCTGGCCCTGGCCCTGGCCCTGGCCCTGGCCCTGGCCCTGGCCCTGGCCCAGGCCCTGGCCCTGGCCCTGGCCCAGGCCCTGGCCCTGGCCCTGGCCCTGGCCCTGCACCTGGCCCTGGCCCTGGTCATGCCCCTGGCCCTGCCCCTGGCCCTGGCCATGCCCCTGGCCCTGCCCCTGGCCCTGCCCCTGACCCTGGCCCTGGCCCTGCCCCTGGCCCTGCCCCTGGCCCTGCCCCTGACCCTGGCCCTGGCCCTGCCCCTGGCCCTGACCCTGCAACTGATCCTGGCCCTGCCCCTGGCCCTGCCCCTGGCCCTGGCCCTGGCCATGCCCCAGGCCCTGCACCTGGCCCTGCACCTGGCCCTGGCCCTGGCCCTCATCCTAGCCCTGGCTTTGGCCCTGCACCTGGCCCTGGCCCTGGCCCTGCACCTGGCCCTGCACCTAGCACTGGCCCTGCACCTGGATCTGGCCCTGCACCTGGCCCTGGCCCTGCACCTGGCCCTGGCCCTGCAACTGGTCCTGTCCCTGCAACTAGCCCTGAACCTGTTGCTGGCTCTGGACGTGCACCTGGCCCTGGCCCAAGCCCTGGCCCTGCACCTGGCCCTCACCCTGCACCTGGCCCTGGCCCTGCACCTGGCCCTGGCCCTGGCCTTGGCCCTGCACCTGGCCCTGGCCCTGACACTGGCCATCCACCTAGCCCTGGGCCTGGCCCTGCACCTGGCCCTGGCCCTGGCCCTGGCCTTGGCCCTGCACCTGGCCCTTGCCCTGACCCTGGCCCTCCACCTAGCCCTGGCCCTGCACCTTGCCCTGGCCCTGGCCTTTGCCCTTTCACTGGCCCTGGCCCTGGCTGTTCTGTCCTTGGCCCTGACACTGCACCTGGCCCTGATATAGGACCTGGCCCTGGCCCTTGACCTGGCCCTGGCCCTGCAACTGGCCCTGGCCATGGCCCTTCACCTGGCCCTGGCGTTGGCCCTGCACCTGGCCCTCCATCTAGCCCTGGCCCTGGCCCTGCACCTAGCCCTGGCCCTGGCCCTGGCCTTTGCCCTTTCACTGGCCCTGTCCTGGCTATTCTGTGATTGGCCCTGGCACTGCACCTGGCCCTGATATAGGCCCTGGCTCTGGCCGTTCTGGACATTACCAGGTGCAGGGCCAGGTGCAGGGCCAGGGCCAGGTGCAGGGCCAGGGCCAGGTGCAGGGCCAGGGCCAGGGCCAGGTGCAGGGCCAGGGCCAGGTGCAGGGCCAGGGCCAGGTGCAGGGCCAGGGCCAGGGCCAGGTGCAGGGCCAGGGCCAGGTGCAGGTGCAGGGCCAGGGCCTGTGACAGGTTCAGGGCCATGGCCAGGGTCAGGGCAAGGGCCTGGGCCAGGGCCAGAGGCAGGGTCAGGGCCAGGGCCAGGTGCAGGGCCAGTGCCAGGGCCAGGTGCAGGGCCAGGAGCAGGGCCATGGCCCGGGCCAGGGTCAGTGCCAGGTGCAGGGCCAGGGCCAGGTCCTGGTTCAGGGCCAGGGCCAGGTGCATGGCCAGGGCCAGGTGCAGGGCCAGGGCCAAGGCCAGGTGCAGGGCCATGTGCAGGGCCAAGTGCAGGGCCAGGTGCAGGGCCAGGGCCAGGGCCAGGTGCAGGGCCAGGTGCAGGGCCAGGGCCAGGTGCAGGGCCATTGCCAGGGCCAGGTGCAGGGCCAGGGCCAGGGCCAGGGCCAGGGCCAGGTGTAGGGCCATGGCTAGGGCCAGGTGCATGGCCAGGGCCAGGGCCAGGGCCAGGTGCAGGACAAGGGCCAGGGCCAGGTGCAGGGACAGGGCCAGGTGCAGGGCCAGGGCCAGGTGCAGGGCCAGTGCCAGTGCCAGGTGCAGAGCCATGGCCAGTTGAAGGGCCAGGGCCAGGTGCAGGGCCAGTGCCATGTGCAGGGCCAGGACCAGGGCCAAGGCCAGGCGCAGGGCTAGTGCCAGCGCCAGGTGATGGGCCAGGGTCATGGCCAGGTGCAGGGCCAGGACCAGGTGTATGGCCATGGCCAGGTAGAGTGCCAGAGCCAGGGCCAGGTTTAGGGCCAGGGCAGGGCCAGGTGCAGGGCCAGGGCCAGAGCTAGGTGCAGGGCCAGGGACAGGGCCAGGTGCAGGGCCAGGTGCAGGGCCAGGGCCAGGTGCAGGGCCAGAGCCAGGGCCAGGTGCAGGGCCAGGGCCAGGTGCAGGTGCAGGGCCAGGGCCTGTGACAGGTTCAGGGCCATGGCCAGGGTCAGGGCAAGGGCCTGGGCCAGGGCCTGGGTCAGGGTCAGGGCCAGGGCCAGGTGCAGGGCCAGTGCCAGGGCCAGGTGCAGGGCCAGGAGCAGGGCCATGGCCCGGGCCAGGGTCAGTGCCAGGTGCAGGGCCAGGGCCAGGGCCAGGTTCAGGGCCAGGGCCAGGTGCATGGCCAGGGCCAGGTGCAGGGCCAGGGCCAAGGCCAGGTGCAGGGCCATGTGCAGGGCCAAGTGCAGGGCCAGGTGCAGGGCCAGGGCCAGGGCCAGGTGCAGGGCCAGGGCCAGGGCCAGGGCCAGGTGCAGGGCCAGGGCCAGGGCCAGGTGCAGGGCCAGGGCCAGGGCCAGGGCCAGGTGTAGGGCCATGGCTAGGGCCAGGTGCATGGCCAGGGCCAGGGCCACGGCCAGGTGCAGGACCAGGGCCAGGGCCAGGTGCAGGGCCTGGGCCAGGTGCAGGGCCAGGGCCAGGTGCAGGGCCAGTGTCAGGGCCAGGTGCAGAGCCAGGGCCAGTTGAAGGGCCAGGGCCAGGTTCAGGGCCAGTGCCATGTGCAGGGCCAGGACCAGGGCCAAGGCCAGGCGCAGGGCTAGTGCCAGGGCCAGGTGCTGGGCCAGGGTCATGGCCAGGACCAGGTGCATGGCCATGGCCAGGTAGAGTGCCAGAGCCAGGGCCAGGATTAGGGCCAGGGCAGGGCCAGGTGCAGGGCCAGGGCCAGAGCTATGTGCAGGGCCAGGGCCAGGGCCAGGTGCAGGGCCAGGTGCAGGGCCAGGGCCAGGTGCAGGGCCAGGGCCAGGGCCAGGTGCAGGGCCAGGGCCAGGTGCAGGTGCAGGGCCAGGGCCTGTGACAGGTTCAGGGCCATGGCCAGGGTCAGGGCAAGGGCCTGGGCCAGGGCCTGGGTCAGGGACAGGGCCAGGGCCAGGGCCAGTGCCAGGGCCAGGTGCAGGGCCAGGGGCAGGGCCATGGCCCGGGCCAGGGTCAGTTCCAGGTGCAGGGCCAGGGCCAGGTTCAGGGCCAGGGCCAGGTGCATGGCCAGGGCCAGGTGCAGGGCCAGGGCCAAGGCCAGGTGCAGGGCCATGTGCAGGGCCAAGTACAGGGCCAGGTGCAGGGCCAGGGCCAGGGCCAGGTGCAGGGCCAGGTGCAGGGCCAGGTGCAGGGCCAGGGCCAGGGCCAGGGCCAGGGCCAGGTGTAGGGCCATGGCTAGGGCCAGGTGAATGGCCAGGGCCAGGTGCAGGGCCAGGGCCAGGTGCAGAGCCAGTGCCAGGGCCAGGTGCAGGGCCAGGGCCAGTTGAAATGCCAGGGCCAGGTGCAGGGCCAGGGCCATTTGAAGGGCCAGGGCCAGGTGCATGGCCAGGGCCATGTGCAGGGCCAGACCAGGGCCAAGGCCTGGTGCAGGGCTAGTGCCAGGGCCAGGTGCTAGGCCAGGGTCATGGCCAGGTGCAGGGCCAGGACCTGGTGCATGGCCATGGCCAGCTAGAGTGCCAGGGCCAGGGCTAGTGCAGGGCCAGGGACAGGGCCAGGTGCAGGGCCAGGGCCATGGCCTGGTGCATGGCCATGTCCAGGGCCAGGTGCAGGGCCAGGGCCAGGGCCAGGTGCAGTGCCAGGTGCAGGGCCAGGTGCAGGGCCAGGTGCAGGGCCAGGTGCAGGGCCAGGTGCAGGGCCTGGGCCAGGTGCATGGCCTGGGCCAGGTGCAGGGCCCGGTCCAGGTGCAGGACCAGGGCCAGGGCCAGGTGCAGGGTCAGGGCCAGGGCCTTTTACTGGGACAGGGCCAGGGCCAGTTCCAGCGCCAGTGCGAGGGCCAGGTCAGGGCCAGGGCCAGGGCCAGGTGCAGGGCCAGTGTAAGGGGCAGTGCCAAGTCCAGTGCCAGGGCCAGGGACAGAACAGCCAGGGACAGGGCCAGTGAAAGGGCAAATGCCAGGGCCAGGTCCAGGGCCAGGTTCAGGGCCAGGGACAGAATGGCCAGTGACAGAACCAGGGTGAGAAAAGCCAGGGCCAGAATGGCCAAGGCAATAACTGCCAGGGCCAGATTAATTCAAGGCCAGTGCCAGAACGGCCCGGTACAGAACTGCCATGTCCAGAATTGCCATGGCCAGGGACAAAACGTCCAGGGCGATAACTACCATGGCCAGATCATTCAAGGCCGGGCCAGAACTGCAAGGGACAGAAAGGCCAGGGACAGGGACAGACCGGCCAGTTTCAAGGATAGAACAACCAGACCCATTTCCAGAACGAGTGCTTGGGCCACAGCAAAGGAAGTCCAGGGCCAGGGCCAAATCAGCCAGGGCTAAGTCCAGATCAGCCAGGGCTAAGTTCAGAATGGCCAGGGCCAGAAATCCATGGGCAAAGGCCAGAAAGGCCAGGGCCAAAACGGCAAGGGCCAGGGCCAGGGCCAGAAAGTCCTGTACCAGAACCCAGGACCTGAAGGACCAGGTTCAGGGCAAGAAAATCCAGAGCCAGAAAGGACAGTGCTAGAATGTACAGGGCAAGTGCCAGAATGGCCATGGCTTATATAACCAGGCCAGAACCAGAAGGGCCAGGGCCAGTACGGCAAGAGCCAGAATGACCTGGGTAAGGGTCATAATGGCCAGGGTCAGGAACGTGGCCTGGGCCAGTGTGAGGGGAAGGACAGAACAGCCAAGGTCAGTGTGAGGGCCAAGGACAGAACAGCCAGGGCCAGGGCCAGGGCAAGGGCATCAGCCAGGTATAAGTCCAGATCGGCCAGGGCCAGAAATTCCAGGGCAAAGGCCAGCAAGGCCAGGGACAGAATGGCAATGACCAGGGCCAGAAAGACCTGTACCAGAACCCAGGATCTGAACGACCAGGGTCAGGGCAAGAAAAGTCAAAGCCAGGAAGGCCATTGCTAGAATTTCCAGGGCAATTGCCAGAATTGTCATGGCTTGTATGACCAGGGCCAGGCCCAGAACGGCAAGGGCCAGTAAGGCAAGAGCCAGAAGGACCTGGGTAAGGGTCAGAACGGCCAGGGTCATGAACATGGCCAGGGCCAGTGCCAGGACCAAGGAAAGAACTGCCAGGTCCAGGTCCAGGGCAAGGGCCAGGGCCAGGGCCAGGACAGCCATGGCCAGGTCCAGATCGGCCAGGGCCAGAACGACCAGGGTAATGGCCAGAACTGCCAGGGCCAGGGCCAATATCAGGGCCATGTCCAGTTCCAGGGCCAGGGACAGAACATACAGGGATAGGGCCAGTGACAGGGCAAAGGCCAAGGACAGGTCCAGGGCCAGGTTCAGGGCCAGTGACAGAATGGCCAGAGACACAACCAGGATGAGAACGGCCAGGACCATAACTACCATGGCCAGATCGTTCAAGGTCGGGCCAGAACAGCAAGGGACAGAAAGGCCAGGGCCAGGGAGAGACCAGCCAGGTTCAAGGTTAGAACAACCAGACCCTGTTCCAGAGCAAATGCTTGGGCGAGAGCAAGAAAGGAAATGGCCAGGGCCAGGGCCAAATCAGCCAGGGCTAAGTCCAGATTAGCCAGGGCTAAGTCCAGAAGGGCCAGGGCCAGAAATCCAAGGGCAAAGGACAGAAAGGCCAGGGCCAGAAGGGCCAGGGCCAGGGCCAATATCAGGGCCAGGTCCAGTGCCAGGGCCAGGGACAGAACATCTAGGGACAGGGTCAGTGACAGGGCAAAGGCCAGGACCAGGTCCAGGGCCAGGTTCAGGGCCAGGGACATAATGGCCATGGACAGAACAAGGGTGAGAAAGGCCAGTGCCTGAATGGCCAGGGCCATAACTGCAAGGGCCAGATCGTTCAAGGCCAGGGCCAGAACGGCCAGTGACAGAACGGCCATGTCCAGAATTGCCATGGCCATGGCCAGAACGTCCAGAGGCATAACTACCATGGCCAGATCGTTCAAGGCTGGCCCAGAATAGCAAGGGACAGAAAGGCCAGGGCCAGGGACAGACCGGACAGGTTCAAGGATAGAACAACCAGACCCAGTTCCAGAGCAAATGCTTGGGCCAGTGCAAGAAAGGAAATGGCCAGGGCCAGGGCCAGGGCCAAATCAGCCAGGGCTAAGTCCATATCAACCAGGGCTAAGTCCAGAACGGCCAGGGCCAGAAATCCAAGGGCAAAGGACAGAAAGGCCAGGGCCAGAATGGCCAGGGCCAGGGCCAATATCAAGGCCAGGTCCAGTGCCAGGGCCAGGGACAGAACATACAGGGACAGGGCCAGTGACAGGGCAAAGGCCAGGGCCAGGTTCAGGGCCAGGGACAGAATGGACAGGCACAGAACCAGGGTGAGAAAAGCCAGGGCAAAAATGGCCAAGGCAATAACTGCCAAGGCCAGATCGTTCAAGGCCAGGGCCAGAATGGCCAGGGACAGAAGAGCCATGTCCAGATTTGCCCTGGCCAGGGCCAGAACGTCCAGGGCCATAACTACCATGGCCAGATCGTTCAATGCCGGGCCAGAACAGCAAGGGACAGAAAGGCCAGGGCCAGGGACAGACCGGACAGGTTCAAGGATAGAACAACCAGACCCAGTTCCAGAGCAAGTGCTTGGGCCACAGCAAGAAAGGAAAGGACCAGGGCCAGGGCCAGGGCCAGGGCCAGGGCCAGGGCCAGGGCCAGGGCCAAATCAGCCAGGGCTAAGTCCAGATCAGCCAGGGCTAAATTCAGAACGGCCAGGGCCAGAAATCCATGGGCAAGGGCCAGGGCCAGGGCCAGAAAGTCCTGTACCAGAACCCAGGACCTGAACGACCAGGATCAGGGCAAGAAAAGCCAGAGCCAGAAAGGCCAGTACTAGAATGTCCAGGGCAAGTGCCAGAATGGCCATGGATTGTATGACCAGGCCAGTCCCAGAATGGCCAGGGCCAGTATGGCAAGAGCCAAAATGACCTGTGTAAGGGTCAGAAGGGCCAGGGCAGGAACATGGCCAGGGCCAGTGTGAGGGCCAAGGACAGAACAGCCATGGCCAGGGACAGGGCCAGGTCCAGGGCCAGGTCCAGGGCCAGGACCAATCCTGCACATTTGCTTTGTATTATATAAAGCAATTCATATTTGAGGAAACTGTTAATATTTTAACCACCTAATTACCTGGGTTAAGGAATGAGCGCTCACAATATTGTGTATTCACAAGTTAAGATATGTTTGGTTAAAGATTTGATTTAATTTTAATTATGTAGTGCCAGTGCATGTATTTGTGTTTGCTCCCACTTGTTCCCAAGAATTTTAGCCTTTTGTAAGAATAGTAATACTATTCTTAAAAAGAAGAGAATAAATACAAAAGTAAAATTAATGAAAATTTAAATCATATATATTCCGTTTGAACACTTATGAAAACAAAAAAGAAAACAGTAAATAATCTATATCAAGTGTCATAATAGGCTTAGAATGCAAATATATGCAAAAAAATAAGAAAGCTAAATATGGAATTTTTCCCATCTCTAAAGCACTCCCATATACTCAGTACCGGTTTCTGCTATAAGGTGGTCATATAAGAAATCAATGTTTCTTTCATAGAGACATTTTCATTTGAAATACTCAAGACTTTTTCTAAAATGTGACTCCCTGGAAAATGAGAATTTTATGAGTCTACAGTTGCGGTGGTAGTAGGCCAGAATGGACCCCACAAAGTTGACTTATGATCTCCACATGAATGTCATTGTCTAAAAACTGGTAATTAATTTACAGACACACACATACAACAGAATCTTTCTTTTTCTGTTAAAAATGTCTTTGCCATGGTATTTTATAGCATCTTTGCATAATCCTATTTGAAGGCAATACTTCAAGTTGAAGCACCCATGGGCAAATAGTGAGGACATGAATAAGCATGGAATTTGAAGTAATAATTACTTATATTCATATCCACAGCACAATAAGCTATGTTGTGGAATAATGGCATATGCCACGGGGTTGCTCATGCTGCCTGAGTGAGTTCCAGCATTTTTAAGTTGCAGATCAAACTCAATTCTCCAGGATGTGTGGAACAAAGTGTTGTGGACTGGAGTTTGTAGGACTGTAATCAGAAACAGCAGCTCAGTCCCATGTCCATTCCTCAGTCAGTGAGTGTGGAAAGGTGGAAGAGAATCTATCATTGATGAAAGGAAGACAGAGACATAATATGATGTCAGGCAGGTTCAGTCAGTACTGTAAGCTCCATTTTATTCATACATCAAACTTAAGTAGTCAAACAAAGGTGCAGCAATGGAAGGGGACATCTATTAATATGTATAAAGGGAAAACAGAAATTGCTTCCAATAATGCTACAGGCACTCCATAATTGCACATACTATGTGCCTTCAGTCACACAATTGCTGCACTTCCTCCCTTACTTCAGGGTGGTTAACCTGTCTACTCCCAAATCATTGCTATTTGGATAGGAGACATTCATCATCAAGGCACAGGTGTCCTGTAGCACCTAAGGAAAATAGGAGTTATTGGAGCACTTTGAACTCATGACAAGTTGGAATGGATTCCCATTTAGGATTTGAGAAACTTCAGACTGGCAGAATATATTCCAGGGCTACCAAAGCCATACAGAAGTCTTGTATGTAAACAGATGATGAGGTCTACCTTTAACTGCTTGGTGGCAGTGCAAATGTTTAATCCAGGGACACAGGAGGCTGCCTGATTTTGCTTAGGTTGAGGCCAGCCAAATCCATAGAATGAGTTTAAGTCCTGCACAGAAAAACCCTGTTTTGAAAACAAAAAAACAAAACAGAACAAAGTCACATAAATGAAAAATCAGATCAAACTTCTGGTGGTAGCCTACATGTATAAATGGTATTGAAGGAGGAAGCTTTCCCTCTTTGTCTACTTTCCCTAGCTCTGGGTTCCATGTTTCTTCCTTTACTAACATAGGAGCCTACTTTTTTGGAATTTTGATGTATAATGACCAGCTGACACATCCATCCTGATAAACTAAAAAACTGCTGTACTCTTCAGATTCCCATTGGTAGGCAACCATTGTTGGACTAAATATATCACAGCTTGTGAGACATCGTAATAAATCCACTTTTTACATATATGTAGAGTTTCATCCTACATTCCTTTTCATGCAGAAAACCTTGATTACTGCAGTTGGTTTTTGTTTTGTTTTATTTTTTATATGCTTACAAAATATGTATTTCTCTGTAAATATTCAATTTTCCATGAAGACTACTTTTCTCATTATGATGCCTTTGCCAAGTGTTTGCTCTGAATTTCAGGGATAAAATTCTACATTCATGGAGCCATCATCTGGCATTCTGCCACGAGGAAGATCATTTATCTTTTTTTGAGATGTGGTCCCTGCTTTTCTTTCATGATTATCTGAAGTTCCTGTGACAAACAGGTAAAAAGCAAATTTAGTTCAATATACTCAGTGTTTAACCAAATAACAAATAACACAATTTGCATTCCTAAATCTCTTTATGGTAATTAACGAATATTTGGAGCTCCCTTCCGACTTTTTCACCAAGAATCACGCAATCCATTTAAGTAAGTAAATTTAGCTAGAAACACTGTGTCTACGAGGAAGAAAGGTAAATGCCTGTGTACTACAGAATGATAGCACAGGTCAGCTATAGGACAATTGCTATAGAAATGCACATCACTGCTAATGTAGAAAAGTCTTATTGCAAGAAGGCAATCAGTAACCATTGCAATTAGTCCTTAAGCACTCTGCAACCACCTGGGAGGTGCTTTTATCACTCAGGCCTTAATAGCTAACCAGGCCCCTTTGTGACCTGCCTGTCAAAAGAAGTGAAGGGCCCTTCTGGTCTGGATTTGAAGAGAAACAGCAGTCAGTGTTTTTGTTATGTGCTTTGAGGAAGGGCAAACTGGAAAACCACAGCATGGTGAGTGAGGTGCTGCCATCCTCAGATCAGTGGAGGGAGATATTGAGGTGATGGATCCCGTGTGGTGGATATTCCCTAGATCTGTGTGGGAAGCTGCAAGGAGACAACCTGTCCCCTGAATTCTCATGTAGTTCTTGAAATACCCAGAAGCTAGAAGCAGTCCACCAAATAACTATTCTGTGGGCTGTATCTGCTTTGAGTACTGTGAGCAGGTAGGTGTCTATGGAAACCTTTTTTAAGTCAACTTCTACAAAATTCAGGTACACCCACTGAAAACATGGCAACAAACTTCCAGAGGCCTTTTAGTTAAGTACCTTTTTAGAAGTTCAGCCATTTGCATTTTAATTTTATGTGTAAGATCCATGTATTGTTAATTTTCTGCAGGTTGTAAAAGGCATCTCATGTAAGGGTAGCACTTCACTATTGAGCAGTGATCTACAAGAGTAGAATTTGTAACACAAACGATTTACAAGTGCTTTTAAGATATTATATCTCATTAAGTAGAATTTAACTGAGATACTACTGCCTCTAAAACACACAAAGATAAGTGTATGCTGATCAGTCCTGTTAGAATTTTGAATCCTAGATACACATTTGTTGTCCATGATTTTCCAGACATTTGACTCCAAACCATTACACAGAAGCTACTCCTGTTTTGTAACAGCATCTAGTCCCTTACCCTTATCATACACCTCCCCAATACAAGCTGCTCAGCGAGATATTACAGTGTCATAAACAACCTTAAATTGTATTATATCATATAGTTGCAGTTTTCTTCTCCAGAAAAGCATAGTTCTACCACTGTGGCAATAGGACACCAGATTTTAAAAAGTAAACCAATGATGTATGAGTGGCCTGATAAAGCAAAGCTTTTACTTAGGTCCTCATGCAGGGATGAGAAACATTCTTAGAAGAGATAGTAACAACCAGGGCCTAGGCCTTGAAAGCTTTTCGTAAGGGCCTGGTGTATTGACAATAATACACAGAACCTCGCCAAAAACAGGTATTTGCATTGGAGAGTTGGTAATTGTATGGAACAAAGCCTTTGTGGACAGGTTGTTCCAGATATGTAGATATAAACTACATAGAGCTATGGTTCTCAGTCCCAAGGCCACTGTGGGCATAGTCAGCAATGATCATGAGATATCCTGTATTCCATTGTTTTAGTGGTGTTCTCCTGAGTTTGTCCCATTTAATGGGTTTCTACTGACTTCACATAAGTGTCCCCTTTCTTTCCATTTCCTCTGTGGAAATAGTATACAAGTGTCTATTCTCCTTAAGAAACTTTTCATGGGACACATCTCCCTATCCCAGCATTTTTTTTAAAAAATCTTTTCTACCTTCTACATTTCCTATCTATCACATTTCCCATCACCTTCACCTCAGGATCCTATATGTGGAACAGGTCCTTCAGTTTCGTGTATCTGGAGGCCTTTAGGAACAGTACTGGGAACACATTTGCTGTGTAATCCTCCCATCTCCCTAAGTAGCTAGACATGCTGTCTCCAGTCTCTACTGAAATTGTTCACTGTGTAAAATGGAGCTTGAACCAAAAGCCATTTAAGAAAGATAGCATATATGAAAAGCAAACTATGTATAGGCTGGCTCCTCTCTGAGTATTTTCCAGAGATAGATATATGTTATGTTAGAAATATTTGTCTTTATGTCTCGCCTCTGTGGGCGAAGTGATTTCTCCCTGGGAAGGCATATTAATGCTACAACAGATGCATTTGCATCCAGTTAGAAGAATGTTTATGAGACAATCCCTCATGTTGATGCAAGTAGCATTGGTTGTACTCTGTTGCTCTCCAAACAATGGCCTTGCTGTCTTCTGTACTATACCTTCAAATTTCTTAAATTACTGTAACGCCTAAGAGATTTGAATCTTCCATTTGAGTCAGGTAGCCAACTATCCAGTGAAGTCACAGGAAAAGCATTTGCAAGTGGAGCATTGCTTCTACCTTCAGTGCAGAATAAGGAAAATTGTTTACACTGCAGGAGGATTCAGGGTAAGCAAAATTGCTGAATTCACCACTATGAAAAAAGTACATGACTGTGGTAAGGGGAGTGTTTTTGTTATGTCCCAGCATGTTTTAATCTGTCATGTGTTGGAACACAGACCAGAGTATGTAGGTGTACAGTGTGTGAGGGATGAAATGAAAGGCATAGTGTTGCCACTTTTGTGGGTGGAGCTTCTTTCAGTGTCCATCAGTCATCTCTGAGGAAATGGGTGGTGCCAGCAGCTGGCCTGTCTCTCTGTTAAAAAAATCTTTTTAATGAGACATTTTAAATGCCATATTCTCTAGATTTCTGAGCATTTGAGGGCTGTCCGACTGTTTAGCATACCTTAGTATACAAAATATCCCTGTAATTAATCTGTTTTGAAAACTGGATCCAAGCTGAGCGGCTGTGGAGGGATATTTTACTTAGGGCCTGAAGCTTGACTGTAACTGGTTTTTACTTAGTAGGTTACACTTATGACCACAGAGGACAAAGAGGTAGAGAAAAACTCCCTATGATAATAGAGGCTTAACCTTAATAAACAGCTCACAGGAAAGACTGGGTGGCATAAATATTTTGTTAGCTTGAAATAGACATTTATAACCTTAAATGTTTACCACCATTCAGAGGCACATAGCAATTTAGAAACATTTGAGATTTAGTACAATTGAATTTAAGTTGTATGAAGTTAGCTTACATTTACATAAAGTTAAAATTAAGTTAAATGTACAGATATATTAAACAGGACTGTGTAAAATTGAGAAGGACTTGAATGTGAAGCTATGTATGACATAGTGAAAAAAGAAATTAGAGACCAAGAATAAAGAATAAAGAAAATAAAAGAATAAAAGCAAAAGGTAAATGAATTACAGGTTCTGTTGGCGGCAGAAGCTGGCTAGACTCCCTGTGCCTAGGTGGCTGGTGTAGCAGAGGGAAGAACCATGGGGGCTGAGGCTTGGCCACATTGTTAAAATGGCAGCTGCCATAAACATATCCCCAACAGCTGGCAGAAATGATAACATTTTGAGATTCAATTTTGTCTTGTTTAGATGCTGCCTCAGCCCAGCCTAATGCCCTGAGACAAGCTGCAGCTGCTGCTGGCAGGAGAGTTTTAGTGTGGCAGAAAGAGAACAGAACCAAGTTGAGGGTAAGAGATTGTTTAGCAAAGAGATAGAAAAAACTCCTTCCATCTACCTGTTCGCTGGCAGTAATTTGAAAGATCCTGTAAAATATCTGGATTTAGAGAGCCGTTATGTGGCCAATTTGAATTTCCTATGGGATATCTAGGTTACTAGGTTACTAGTTAGCCACAGCCACTATGTCTCTAGTTACATACACACAATATATCAATACTTACCCACCCATACTAAGTCACTAGTCAGTCACACATCTAATTCACTAGCTAGCCAAAAACACCAAGAAAATAGTCAGCCACACACACACTGATATAGTAGTTAGCCATCCTCCTATGCATTTCTATGTATTTAGTCAACTACACACCTAAGTCACTAGTTAGCTACAAAGACTAGGTCACTAGATATCCACACACATTAAATCAGTAGTTAGACACACACACTATGTCAGTAGTTAGACACATACTAAGAAAACAGCTCACACTAAGGTGGTCCCAGGACTTGGGAATCAGGCCTTTAATCCCAGCAGTAGGGATTTGGAGATAGGAGTGACATGGATGGACAGAGAGAAGAAGATAAGGTAGAGGAGACAGAAGAACATGAAGTGAGATGATTTTGTTTGAGCAATTAGTCTGAGGGATCGAAGAGATAGCAGTTAATCTGAGGAGGCAGTGTGAGGACAGGAGCACATGGCTTGTCTGAGAATAGGTAGAGAAAAGAACTCTAGTAGCCAGATGCTCTGAATCTGTGATCCTTCAGTTTTTCAACCTCCCCTCCCTGATAGGTTACTGTGAGTTTTTACTAGTAAGATCTATTAGAACTTGTGCTGGAAGTGATGTTCTCTCTTTGGAAGTATGATATTTCAAAGTCAATAGAGGTAAAAATTTTAAATTGTTGAAATATTAACTTTATTTTTTTTTGAAAATTACATTGGTATTTTTTAATGTTTTTAATTTTTAAAAAAATTTATACATATCGAACCAGTCCATTCCACCTTACCCCCACCCTCCTTCTTCCCCTCTCTCCCAACTTCCCGAGCCCACGACCACTCTCCCCTCCCATCCAACGGACACTATACACATAGGTTGATGCCTTCCAGGAGAGGTCATCTAAATCTTTCAAGTCATTTGAAGTAGGGACTAAAATATCTCTCCTGTCTCAAGGTTAATGCATTATACCTCCATGGGGATATTCCCCCAAAGTCTTTTAGTAACAGGGATGTTTCCTGATTCCACTGTCTGAAGACCCTTAGACTGCAAAGGACATTTAGCTTAGACCCATGTTCAGGGGTATCTCGGTTAAATAAGGACCAGGATAAACAAATAGGCCAAATAGATATTTATTTAGGGAGAAATAACTTACAACCTAGACAAATAAACACCAGGAAATTCAACCCAATCCTCTCCTGTCCAAGTCACGCCAGCAAGAGAGCTTTTACCGGCTCTCCCTCCGACTTCCTTCCACAGGTTACTTCCCGCCCATGGCTTCACCCCCCAATGGGCGTGGTCAGTGCCACAGAAGGACTATCTCACTACAATTCCCCCTTTTAGTCTAAAGAAAAGATTTAGGCTTAATACAAAACTATATACAAAACAGTGAATAACAAGTGTGCTCTAAGAAAAGGAAAATCGAGTACAAAATGACCTACATATCTAGTCCTAGGGTGAGGGCATAATGGAGTTTACAACAGAGTTGTCCTAAGCTGGAAAGTGTAAGTCTAGTACCTAATATATCTAACTAGGAAGAGAGAATAATAGTTGTGATAGTTTAATCTTCAACCTCATCAAGACCTGAGAAGGAAATTAACAATACTAGAGTAGACAGGAAATGCAGATGGACAACTTCCAAAAGGTGCAGCAAGGACAGAAACAGCAAGCCACCTGAACAGTCACCCCAGGTCTCACAGCAACTTTGGTACATCCAGTTTTGGCTAAGGCCAAGAGAACTTGAAAGACCACAACAGTTATTAAATATGAATCACAGTAAACACTATTTAGTCCATTAACATTTAGCAAGATTAAAAGAAACTATTGTATTATCTATCTTAAATTTGTGAGTCTAAAGTCCTATATGTAACTTATCTTTAAGCATAACTAATGAAAGCTATAACCATAACTATCTGTCTTCAACTCCTTCAAAGACAACAGAAGGATAATATATAAGCTATAGAAATGACAGAGACAACTCACTGCCTGGTCACCTGAAGTTCTTTTTGTAATCTTTCATCTTCAGCCCATAGGCCATCGTGTGTCTAGCAGACTCTTCAGCAAACCAGGAAACTTTGTATGGCAGTTTGTCAGTCATTTTCCTCTGTGTCCTGCAGACTGTCTGGCAGACTCTTCCATGAAGCAGGAACTGTATAGCAATGTCCATCTTGCATGTGCAGTCACTTTTCTGTGGGTGCTGCACGTCCAGTTTATACAGCATTAAGTTAAAAAGTCCAGACAAGAGCTGTATCTTGTCCAAATGGCTAGTCTTGCCATAATGGAAGCAAACTCCATAACGAGCTTCTTCAATGTCCATCTTCCTTTCTGGTGCAGGTGGTATTGCCAAGAGCAATTATGTCTCACTGTCACAAAAACCCTAAACAATTTTAAATGCCATATTCTGTAGGTCTTAGAAAGGTTTGAAGAATGCCTATCTATCTCAAATACATCTCTGTGTATCTTGAAAACCTAACTCGCCAAGCTATAAGTTTTGACTATTATAGGCAATTATGTAAAATCTGTACTAAATTATACATTACATTTTTAAATGAGCTATATAAACACAATACATAAACAAGAAGGGAAATATACATATCACAACATTGACCTTAAATTATATTAATAAATGAAAATCCATTCCAAAATGAAGTATTCATATCTATACCATATCCCCTTTTTACCTTTAAAAAGATATTGGTTGTGATCATTAACCATTTATAACCGAATCCATTTAAAAGAAAACAAACATTTATAAATGATATTTGGGAATTTGGGCGTCGTTCCTTCAAACTACTTCCTTGCTGACAGGGGGCGCTGTCATGGGGGATCCTGAGAAGATGCAGAAATTTTGGCTGTAGTCTGCAAGGCTGCTTTGTTTAAGCTGTTTTGAATGTTGGATCACCAGAAACTCTGTTTCAGGGGGTCTGGCTTGATCAAACCACATTAGTCTGTAAGGAATCCACAGTTTTTTATTTTCTGTGGAAACAAAAATAGAAATCATTTTCCCCAGTAACTTGTCCTTGAACTTAAATTTTTGAGTCAAAGCATTTTTAGAACATATAAATTGAATTAATCCACCAGTATTTCCTTTAACAGTTATTGTTTCCCTCAGCAGTCAAACAATGCAAAGACAATGTAATACCATACAGTATCCAGATTCTCTCGAGCTTTCCATTTTTACATGGCTTTATTATTACTCCGTTTCTTTTACTTTTTATTTTTTGAGGCAGGGTTTCTCTGTGTAACTCTCTTATCTGTCCTGGAATTCACTCTGCATACCAGGTTTACTTTGAAATCACAGAGATCTGCTTGCTTCTGTCTCCCCAAGTGTTGGGATTAAAGGTGTGTGCCACCACACCCAGTTCCTCTTTGTCTCTTAAAACCATTTTTTTTCCCAAGCCTGCATTTATTTTGTAAAATACTTTAAACCTTTAGAGGTTTTTCTTAATATGAATCTGTCTTTACTGTAAATCTTTATCTTTTTGGCCATGAGTCTTTAACTGTTAAACAAAAACATTGTTAAAATGAAAGTCTTTGTTGTTTCTGCCACGGTTATCAAACATGGTGGTGAGTATTTTACTGCCAGCAGTGAGAACTGTGCTCACCCTTAGTAAGCATGCTGCCGGCTTCCCGGAGATGTGGTCACTGCCATTGCAAGCTCTCATACACACCAATAAATTGTTAGCAGTGCTCTTAAGGCTGTACGTTTTTTGCCGCTTATGCTGAGTCAGGAATCCTTTCCTTAAAGGAGCACCACGAATATCTGCTTCGTCTCTTGCAAAGCAGAGTTCAACCGAGAAAATGCTGTTACCAAGAAACCTTGCTTGTCCTGATTCTTTTGTTTCTAAAACCACTTTTAGCTTTTTTTAAATTTTAAAGTGGAAGTTCTTTCTAGCCACGTGGGCTCCATCTGTAACGAGTATGGTTTTTTTTTTTTTTCTGCCGCTTCAATGGTCTTGTCCTGCTGCCATGCCTCCCAGCCCCAAATAACGCACAGAGAATTCTGTAGTATTTGGATATTTTGCTGTTTCCCAGGTGCTAGTTTCTTATCGGCTAGACTTTCTTAATTATTAACCCATTTCTATGTATTTCCACGTGGTCCTCACCAGGGAGAGGAGCTGGCGGTTCTATTCTCGCCAGGCTTTCCATCCTGACT